>NW_008652649.1:10183-11417 GCF_000695815.1 Acanthisitta chloris
GTTATGACTGCTTGCACTACTCTAACAGTTTTTGGAAATGGTGATATCTGGGAGAAAACTGAGGACAGGTTCAATTAATGTGATGAAACTTGTTTCCTCCTCCCAGTTAAATTAGTGAAAAGGTCAGGGACCAGGAACTTGATAGCAACCCACGGCACTACAGGTCCAGATGACTGAGGCATATGCCAGAAGACACCGGTGCCTGGAAAATATAGCTAGACTACATTCAGATTAGAAATAAGGCTCCTGTTTTCAAGGTGCAGGGTGACTAACAATTTCAGCAACTTGTTAAAAGATATGGCAGAGACTATATCTCATCTATATAATTTAATGCCTTAAATGAAGTCCGGTTATCCAACCATGGGAAAATTTCCAGTGATGCTGTGAATTTTACCCATATTGTTGAGGGAGTGACAACTTGTTAGATGCTCTGTGGGGGTCCACATTGAAGAGTAAAGCTATCTGATACTTTGTGCAGAACAATGAAGTTAGCTACAGATTTTCATAGATAACAAATATATATAATCCATATATTAAATATTTTGCCTAAATTATATAAGTATAATTAAAATGCATAGAACATTTTTTTTTGTGTTTTGCCCTGTTGCACTGGTTTAAACTTGACTTCAAACATCATGCTTGGATAACGGATAAATCATATCATGCTGCAATGGTCACTGTCCTAACATATATGGTCTTTCTGTCCTAGTAATCTACAGGAGACCAGTCAAAGGCTGAAATAAAAATCAGACTCTCTGAAAGGCTTAGGGTTCTTTGAAGTCTACTAAATTGGCAGAACAGAGAAGGAAATCTGTCACAGCTTGAAAGGAAAGAGAAATCACAGAAATACTTACTAAAACATATGCTGCTTCAGTATTTTAAGATGCTTTCCTCCTTTAGTTTATCCCAGGGCTTGGAATCAATCTGCACCTTCATTTATGCAGTGAATCTCGAGGAAAGGATTTACAGCACATGCCATTGAATGATAGGTACTTACTAACTGAACTGCATCAGAAAGAGGCACCTACAAGACAGCTGGGAAAGAAGGACTGAAATTAGTCTCTGGCTGTCTGAATACAATCATAGAATCATAGAACCAACTGGATTGGAAGATACTTCAAGGATCATTGAGTCCAACCCTACCATGGCAGTAAGTGCCACATCCAGTCTCATCCTAAAAACCTCCAGGGATGGTGAATCCACCACCTCCCTGGGCAGCCCATTCCAATGCCTG
>NW_008652651.1:0-209 GCF_000695815.1 Acanthisitta chloris
CCGCCCCATGTACCGGGACCTGCTCCCACCCAGGCAGAGGGCACTGCCTGGCACTGGCCATTGTCCCCAGCCACGGCACACCCGGCTCCGGCCCCACGCCCAGCACACCTGGCCATAGCTCTGTCACCTGGCACCCCTGGTGCACCTGGCACTGCTCTGCCACAGCCCAGGCATCCCGAGGGGCTGGTGGGTTCTCCAGGGACCTCACG
>NW_008652652.1:0-2974 GCF_000695815.1 Acanthisitta chloris
GCCGAGCACACCCTGCCCCGGTGCCGCCCGGACGCAGCTCTTGCTCTCTCACCCTGCCCACTGCAACGCGCAGGGTGGTGAGGCCAGCGGCTCTGTCCTCCTGAATCTCTAGGTCCTCTCGGCTTTTAATGCTTAACTATGTGTCATAGCCGCTTCCAACCCCAAACAAGCAGCATCACAAACAATATAAGGCTTATATGAACAAAACATTATTGAGGTAGGTATACATATAGATTCCAACACTGCTCCATACTGACACGAATCAGGGGACTATATATCACAGAAAACAACCAGCAAACTAGAGAAGTCATGAGAGGATTGCCAGCAAATTTCCCTTCACCCATCAAAGACTTTAATTTGCACCTGGCTGACCAGTCCTCTGCAGGTTGTGTCTCTAGTCTCTGGTCATTATCCAAACTCTGTTACCAGTGGAGGCTGACAGATACCTCCAATTCTTCCTGCCTTAAAACAGAGATCTAAAATGATGGGACTAAATTGCTCCTCAGCAACACATAGCTGTATCCAGATGTGAGGGAGGGAATAGGGCCAGCTGGTTCAGAGGAGAGCCCAGCTTTTAGGTAGTCATCACAAGATAAACAAAAGCATTTGCTGATTGACTTTCCACACTTCTGGAGTTAATGTCTTCAAGTTGAAGTGACTAGTCGTACCTGTGCTAAGCTTAGCACAGACATACATGCACACTGTCCATCAGCTGGAGCATTTCTGCTGCTGTTGATTCCACAATTCTTGTACCATTTTTCCTCCTACCTTTGTACAAATCTGTTTTCTAAAACAACTGATCCAGATACATCCATAATCAGCTGAGCTCTTTTCCTGGTGTTTGCAATAGTCTTGGCACCATCCTGTAATGAACCTTACACTTAAAGCTGTGCACTGGGAGAAAGAGCAGTGCTGAGCTTTGGATGCAAGGTGGAAGCATCACGGCTCTTTAGGACCTTTCTGAGTTGCTGATTACATGCAGAACCCAATGGAGTCAATGGAGCAGCTGTGAAACACTTAAACAGGGTTTTGCAAACTAATTGATCACTAGACAGCAGTTCAGGAACCATAGTGGTAAAAGTCGTTTTGTTCAGGCTCTTCTGCCTGGAAAAACAAGTGTCGAATTTGTCCAGGAAGAAAGAACAGAGATCAGTATCTGTTGCTAAAGGTGTTGGTCTTCATATTTCTCCTGTAAATGTGCTGCCAAATACTGAAATTCCAGAGTATCAAGGTTTACAAATCCTAAAAGTAAATAACAATTAGTTTCATGCTTGTGCACTTTACATCACTTGATCTTTGCAACATAATCCCTTAGTACACAGCTGGAAATAGGTTGGGTCGGGTTTGCAGAAGACTGCACCAGTGAGATGGTTTGTCAGCAACTCCCTAGAGACAGCTCAGCACAAATCAGTGTGGCTGTGGTTAGTGTGTGGAAGAAGGGAAAGAAGGGGGAAGAAAATGATCCATATAGTTTTGCTGTTCTGCCGGGCAGACTGTCAGTGCCAGAATGTGAGGCTAGTGGGTAAACTCAAGCCATGTTGCTGGTCTGGGGCTGCTACTTGTGAGAAGGGAGTTGTAGGGTGGCACAGCTAGACTCCCCCTGCCCCACCACTGGTGTGAGGAAAACCTTCATCCCAAGAGGAACTGGCCCCTTTATTTGTTCATTTGCAATGGAGCTGTAAACATTACAGTTTGAAGCATCCCAAGCTCATATGGGCTGTGCTTGTCAAGAAGTGAGCAGAAATTTCAGAGACACTATTTCTGTGTGCAGGAGTTTGGATTTTGCCTGCCTCTTCCCTGCTTTTTCAATACTTGGTGGCCACAAATGGTCAATTTTCTCTTTTGTATCCCAGCTCCACATCGCTTCCTTGGAGCAAAACAAAACTACTGGGAACAGCCCCAGGACCTGTTTTTCCTATTAAGTTACTACAGCTCTGTGGACTGAGAGCTGCAAATCACTCACGTGCAGAAATGCAGCCATGTGGCAAATTCAGGAATAGGTGTGACTCCTACAGGCTTTCAGCAAGCTCCCTGCATCCTGCCTATGAGACTTGTTTGATTCAGAGGAGGTCTCAAGCAGGAATAGTGTGGAGGGACACTAGGAGAGGGTTCAAATCCATATCATCACTTCTCATGGAGAGAAACATGTTCGCTCAGAGGTGAGCGTTTTATTTGCAGCAGGTTTTCCGTTAAAGGAGCTGCATGGGCATTGACTCCTGAGCTGTGTACATTGGTCTGTGTTTCCCAGGGCATGTTTGCATTGCCTGGAATGCAAGTGGTGTTGGTGGGGAGTCCTCTGAGCAGTGCCCACGGGCCTTGGAGCTCACCCTGCACACGCTGCCGTCACATTGGGACCAGGGAAATGGGAAGCCACCCTCAAAGGTAATGTGGAGCAGAAGCACCTCCAGAGATGATGTCTGTAAAACTGGGAAAGTCTTCTGCTCCAACATTTTAACCAGGGCACTTGCTCAAACTCCCCCAGCAAAAGTTCCTTTCTCATTTATTACTACTCTCCAAAGAGCAATTAAGTAAAACATTGGTGCCAGACAATTTTAGAGGTGTGAAAAGGCCCATTTTCACAATACTACTTCTGAATGGAGGAGTTAGCTATCCCAACAGAAAATGTCTTAAATCAGGGCTTAACACTCCAGCCTCTATAGAGGCCACTAATTTGTGAAGGTTTATGGATTAATTAGGTTTTACTTTGAACCCCAGGGCTATTGATAAAAAGTTCAGGCTTTTTGTTGATGGGTTTGAGGCTCACCTTAACAACCACTCTCAAGCAAACCTTACATAGTTACTTAAGCACAACCACTCACAAGCAAACCTTACATAGTTACTTAAGCACACCGCAAAATTGCAAGTTACAAAGCTGCCTTTATTTGTGGAAACAATGGCACAGAGGGTGTTGCAGCCAACATTTAACATGCACAGCTGTTCTGTCAGGCACCTTCAAAGGGGACAGAAGGGAAAG
>NW_008652652.1:2997-10409 GCF_000695815.1 Acanthisitta chloris
GCTGCTCAGCAGGCAGCCACTGCAGAAGGTGGCCTTTGGGCTGAGTCCTTCAGGTGCTGGCTCTGTCCATCTGCATACCTCGTGCCTTACCTGTAGTTTCCTCCTCCCAGAGCTGAAGAGAAAGGAAGAAAGATTTCATTGACAAATAACCTTAGGAAAAAATCTGTGTCTCTGAAAGTATTCTAGGTGCTTGTTTTATTAGCACAGAGTTGGGCAGAGCTCCTTCTTCTGGGCATATTTTGTACATTAGGTGGGGAAATCTAACCTTAGACTGTACTCTGCTAAGTGCTGGTGTTTACAGGTAAGTCCTACACCTGCTCATGGTTACAAACAGCAGCAGCATGGCAGAAACTATCTCAGCAAAAACAGATGTGTTTTGCTGTCTCTAAGAGTCAGTACAGTAATTATTAACTGTCATGGTTTAAACCCAGGCAGCAGCCAAGAACCATGCAGCCATTCACACACTCCCCCATCGATGGGATAGGGGAGAGAATCCAAAGGGTAAAAACTAGAAAAGCCCATGAGTTGAGATAAAGACAGTTTAATAGAGAAAGCAAAAGCTGCACACACAAGCAAAGCAAAACAAGGAATTAATTCACTGCTTCCCATGGACAGGAGGTGTTTAGCCATCTCCAGGAGAGCAGGGCCCATCACACGTAACGGTTCCTTGGGAAGACAGACGCCATCACTCCAGATGTCCCCCCTTCCTCCTTCTTCCTCCCACCTTACATACTGAGCATGATGTCATATGGTATGGAATATCCCTTTGGTCAGTTTGGGTCACCTGTGCCAGCTGTGTCTCCTCCCAGTCTCCCATGCATCCCCAACTTCCTTGCCACTGTGGCAGTACGGAAAGCAGCAAAGGCCTTGGCTCTTTGTAAGCTCTGCTCAGCAATAACAAAAACATCTCTGCATTATCAACTCTGTGTTCTGCACAAAACCCAAACATAGCCCCATACTAACCTCTATGAAGAAAGTTAACTCTACTTCAGCTCAAACCAGCACATTAACTCAGACAAACAAAACCAGAGGGCAGGCAGAGGGAAGACAAGGGACAGAGGAGGGGCAGCTCTCCTACAGCTGGTACCTTGCAAAACCAAGGCTGTGTCTGGACCACTCATCCCTTTCTTCTTTTGCTCATCACCCTCCTCCAGGTCTGATGACCTGTTGCTGCCCTCTCCCACCCTGGTGCACATTTTCCAAGACTTCACAAGGAGTGACTTCAGGAGGTGATCCAGCTGAAAAATAATTAACTTATTTTCCAGGCTGGTTTTCAGCTCCCCCTAAGCCTACATGTTTAACTTCACAGAAGGGACAGGAGCACAAAGGTGGGGTGTGACTGCCAGTGACCCGACCAGCCAGGGCAGCCTCCTGTTCACCAGGTCCTGCAGAACTACACCCTCAGGTGTTCCCTGGCAGGACCTTTTCTTATTGCTCATAAAGAGAAATCAAAGGCCTGTTTCTTTGTTTAATCATGAGGGCAGATTTCAGATGTGAAAGGGCACAGATCTGCACATGCTGGCTTCAGCACTGGGTCTGCCTCAACCTTCACAGCAAAGCCTACTTAACTTTTCATGTTCATGACCCCAGAGGCAGAAGATTCGCTGTTTCTCCTGTGTGGCAGAAGGAGGACACAACAAACGTGCAAAGGTGTCACTGCAGTTGCCAGGAACAGAGCCATGCTCTGTCAGCATGCGTTGGCAACTGTGACAGGTCACCAACAGTCCTGGCCTGAAACACTCAAGTGAATTTGAAATGTTTCAGTCTGCTGTTAAATTCTGCAGCCTCAATACTCTGCTAGAGGCCATGCTGCAGCTAGACTGGGTGATTGAGTGCAAAGCCTCAGGTGAAAAGACCTTGATGCTTGAGCAGTGGAAGAGCTTCAGAATATAAGGCTGAAGAAAACAACGGGTCTGAGAACATTTTATCTCAATTTAGATAAAATGAGAATGCATCTGGTGCTTTTCCCAAAACTGAAACCAGTTCTAGTCTAACCTTTTCCTTTCCTAAGCCTGGAAAATAGCTGGAACTCCCGATGCTTTTAAAAGCATGCCTTATCCTTTCCAGCTGTTTGGGTTTCTCTGCTAAACCAGCATTCCTATCAGGACTTGCTGTACAGTGTTCAGTTCGACTGGAGGATCTCCACTGTGGTTTTGGGCCTGGTGCAACATCTGAAGGGTAGGCAAGGAGCTTACACAGATGATCTCCACCAGACAGGGCTGTTGGGAGACTGGCTGAGGCCTAGCTCAGTCAGAGCAGCTGCAGTGCTGCTTTAAATCACATGAAGACAGGTGTGTCCCTAAGGGCTTGGGTACTTCTGGATGCAAGCAGGAGAAGATGGGCTCTGCAGCATCTCCTTTGGGAGGTATTCAGTACACTTCATAGCCAAAACTGCACTGTGGACAGGTATTTTAGTGTGTCTGTTTTATGAAGAAAGTACTGGGAAAGGGAAGGGGGCAATTATTCAGGGTCTATGTCAGCTGCCTTTACTGTACATCTACAGAAATGGAACTAGGGTGAAAAGAACCCCAGAAGAGGGCAGGTTGTCTTGTGCATTACAAGGACAACATGTTACCTTGTCCCAGGGGCCCCTTTTACAACATTTCAATATTTCATCCACGGATTCATCTGGATATGACCCCTCTGTCCTTTCTGGGTAACTGGGTGAGGATGTGAACATCAGCTGTGCTGGGAGCTTTGTGTGGAGCTGTGCTGGTGGCTTTGCATCAGCAGCACCTGGTTAAAAATGCTTATCTGGCTGTCCTGGGGTGCTTCTGGGTACAGTTTCACAGAGTGCTGTTTCACAGAGTGCCTGTCAGGTTGTAGATTCAGCTCCTCTAAGGCTGCTGAATGTGCACTGTATTGGATACACTAATCTGAGCAGCTTTTAGCCATGGTTGTCATTCCCCTTCTCCTCTGAGTCCGGTGTCGCATGTGCTGAGGGCACAGGGATGGGGCAGCTCTACCTGTATGAATTCAGCAAGGAGCTGCCAGTGCTTTAGAGAATTTTGTCTCTGATCTGGCAAATCCCATGGATGCTCCAAATTTTCTCAGAGCTGTGCTCTCTTTTCCAAATGGAAAAGATGACATATCTAGGACTGCTTCTCAGAAGGAAGCTTTAAACTACCTACAGCTGAGTGCAGTCCCCCAGTTCGCCTATGCCGAGGCACCGGGAAGGGGCTCACGCATCTAAGGTATGTGCTAGGCTCAGCTCCAAGACATGTTCATGCAGGGCTTGGCACTTGGCATCTAACTTCCACACTGCTTCTGCCCACTGCGGTGGGTACAACGAGGAGAGGTGCTTGTGCTCCAGCCTCTGAGTGAGGAGCCGGGTTGGCAGATGGTCTGGGGCTGGGATTAGCGCATGTAACACATTTACTATGTCTCTAAGTGTCAGCAAAATGCTCCCTTCCCCGCCCCCAGCCCAGGTTTTTCCTGGGTCGAGATCCTGCATTTCATTCCAGACTGTGTGCCAAGGCTGGGGAGAACATGCTGCTCCCCAGGGCTGCACACCCCGACACACTGTAGGTGCAGAATGGCACAGTTTCACCCCACAGGTGTTGTGCTTTGAGCTATTGTGCCTGTCTGGCCTCTGGTCCAGGTTGGGAGCCTTGACATGGAGACCTGAGGTCTGCCTGCATGCACATCCATAGTCCTCTTTTGGGACACTGTGTTCCCACTGATTTCTCTGCCTTTGAGATGACCCCCTGAGTCAAGGTTTTACACACAGTGCGGAATTTTCCATAAGGTTAAAACCCTCCATTAGCATGTAGGACAGGAGACACTTCAAATGAGTCCAAATCTGGCCATTCCTCTGATAAAGAACCCCTGACTCCCACCACCCCCACCACTCACAGGGGCCTGATCCATGTCACATGGACTCTTCAGCTTTGGGACTTCCCACCTGAGCACCTGTCCTGCACACCTACGGTTAGCCAGAAGGGAAACATCTCTCTTTGCCTTCAGGCACTGCATACCAGCATGAAAAAAAAATCTTCCAAAAAGTTGCCCAGCACCTGTTGCTTAGTGCTCAGCTGAAACCCTCAGCCCAAACTGGGGAGTTGCAGCAGTCTCCATAATGATTAATTGCACCTCTGCAGACAGGGCAGCATGACTTGGCAGGGGACATCGGATGCAGAAACAGAAAGCCTTGCTTGTAATAAAACGTTTGGCTCAGCAGACCTCTATGTTACTGCAGCTGCTCCTCAGGCTCTCCAGGTCTGTGGA
Source organism: Acanthisitta chloris (assembly GCF_000695815.1). Classification (NCBI taxonomy): domain Eukaryota; kingdom Metazoa; phylum Chordata; class Aves; order Passeriformes; family Acanthisittidae; genus Acanthisitta; species Acanthisitta chloris. The sequence goes on from NW_008652652.1 coordinate 7,225, forward strand.
AGGTGCTGAGGTGGCAGTACGGGGCTGAGACGGAGGTGGAGAATTCATCCTGTCACCCAAACAAGTGATTTCATGGAAGATGAGGCTTCCCTGATCACCACACCTGATCCAAATGCATAAGTGATGAGAAGGCACAGGCTGACAGCACTGGAGGATGAAAATCTTCACAGTGTTCACTGATGTGTGTGCTGAATCCTCCTTCTAGGAAACGGGGACGTGGCATCCACCTGAGCCCACTCATTGCCTGTTCTGTGGGATACTCAGGTGAACATCCTATGAGACTGATTAAAGGATGGTCAAACATTAGAGGCAAGAAAGGATGTCATAAAACAAATATCCTTCATTTTTTCTGTCTTTCCAGAGGCATGCTGGGAGAGCCTGGCATCTGTGTGCTCAGGCAGCTGCTTCTCTTCCCAGTCCATCCTTTCCTTGGGATATTTTCTAGTGCTTAAACTGTGGTTGCCAAGAGAGCAGCTTGCAAGGGCAGTGTCATCTTCAGGGAATCCTGTCTTGTCTTTATTCAGTTATCTGCAATCCCCTTTGAATGAAGACACCAAATCCCTAGTCACAGGGAAGTTAGAAAATCGATAAATTACCTGTGCATCCCAGGTTGGGAGGATGGGATTACATGGCAATTAGAGATGATCTATTGAAAGGGATGCTGACATCTCAGAAACAACTCTTACAAGCATTTTACACTGACCATCCTTACCTCAAATCCTTTCAGGCATGTTCAATGAAATCTTAAAAGTAATTTCTTAAACCCATTGTGGTTTGTACTTTGTGCTCAGGTGATGAGGGAACTGCAGGCAATTACACTTGGCACTCTCTGTCTCAAGTCCCACACAGCACCATGGTGATGGCACTGCTCAGGCCCAGGTACTGACCTGGAAACATGATATAGCTGTGTGTGGGTTTCTATCTTTGAAAGAAAAAGTAATTGATGCCTTGGAGTGGCTGCTGTGTCTTCAGGGTTTTAAGAGCTACTGACTATTCAATATTTTTTAATAACTAGTAATATAAACCTAGGGTTGCAGTCGTGTATTCACATGTTTCAATATACATGAGTATTATTGTTCATTAATATCTAACTCACAAGTGAGTGCCTGTAACCTGATTTACACAAGGTAAGGAGGAGCAGGCTGGCTTGCAGCATCATTCTGTGCCTCAGTGTGCCTAGATATTTCAAAGAAATATACAGGGAGAGGTAGAGGAGTGAGCCACTGCTTGTCCTCCCACAGGAGACGAGGCTGCAGGTTGCACTCAGCTCACACGAAAGCCAGAGTCCCTGCTCAGGATGTAGTCACTGTGACCACCACAGCCCAGAGAGACCTTTAGGCAAAGCCTGAGTCCTCCACGGGCTCCACAGACACCCAGCCCCAAGACTGAGGCTGGGGGACATAGGAGTGAGGCTTGGCTCAACTGCTCTGTCTGCTCATGCAACTGCTTTTTGTCATGCGGTGGTGCCCTCTCCATCTGCCTTTAAAATGCAACCAGTTCCTTCCAGCTGACTTAAGTTTGGCATCTCAATCCTTGTTCTTTCTTCTTTTTATTTTCTCTTTACATTCAGGTTCTAAAAATCCTAGTGCACAACTTCTCCATATTTCTACCTAGTCTACACGTATTGTAGAAAAGATTCTTCAGGGAGTAAGTAGCTGTGAAGCTGTAAGATGTGTCCCAGAGAGGTGAGGACAGTGAGGAAGAACTGTGCTTCTGACAGCCATGCAAAGGGAGATGAGATCAACTCTAACTAATCCTGCTCTGTTGCTCATCAGATCAGTCACTCGGGCTGGTGTGCTAATGTTGACCAGCACAGACATCCATGACTCCTGCACAGAGACACTCCTGCACTGCACTGAGCTCATTAAATTAGGCAGTGAAGCTTCCTTCACAGTGAAGGGAGAGAGGAAGGCTCCTGCCCTGAGTCAGCCGATGGGGGAGCACGACTGAAAGGCCTGTGTTTGCCCGGGGAAGGAGTCAGCCTGTCTGCTGATGGAGGGAGGTGGCTGAGTGCCTCTGTGTGTATCTTGGGAAAAGTTGCAGCTTCTAGCAAAACCTACGGCTTGAGCAATGTTGAGTCAAGGGCACTCAGGCTCCCATACAACAGGCCTGAGCTCCTCCCTTCGCTCCTTCTTTACTCCTCAAGGTGCTGCTGCATAAGCAGTACAAAAACAGTCTGTATTCCAGAGAGGAGCCTTTCCAAAGCAGCAGTCCTTGAGCAGAGGGTAATAGGAAGGGGTGGGGAGAAGGTTTTATTTACTCCATATTTATATGTCTTCTAGTAGTTTCAGTTTTTTTTATTTCTAACTTCTTTGGGAACAGAGAAAGGGGTGAAGGTTGCCAGGACTCAGAAGAGGTGCTATGAGCAATTGCAGAGGCTGGGAGGAACTGAGGTTGGGGAAATGGAACCTAAGGCACAAATAATGTCACTTCTTTCCACACACGGACCAGAGTACCTTTAAAGAAGAGACACACCAAAAACCCACTTCCTTCAAAAGCACAAATACCATGGAAAAAAGTGGTCCTAACATTATGTTGCTAAGAGAGTTTTCTCTCAAAGGAAATCTAATGATGATGGATACAGCAGCTCCATGAGCAGATGCCTGTGCTCCTCCTGATAGGCATCTTCTGAGTCAGAAAGGGTGGGTTTCTCCCACAGCTCTGGCGCCCAGAAACATCTGAGAGCCAGGCTCCCTCCTGTGCCTTCCCTGGAAAGGAGCTGCATATGCACTGAATGGCAGCAATCCCTCTGCCTCACAGCTACAGCCAAGGGAACAGCATGGGGTTTGCTGGGCAATAAACATCCCATGCTGGCACATTATCCTCTTGCGAAGTGTCAGACTGATGACCCAGGGACAGTGCTCTTTTATAGCAGTCACTCCCCAGGAGAGATGCCAAATCTCCTAGATCTCTCACCGCCAAAGGGCAGTGGGATGAAGTACTTTGCAGTACAAACACAACTGATACATCTCCTTGTTTTAGGCTACATCCTCCCTCAAGTCAGAGAGATGGGCACTTTGGATAAAGTAGGAAAATAACTATAAATAGTTTTAGCCCAAATCTCCAGTTGGTGGAGAGGGATGATGCTTTGCTGCACTCAGCAAAAACCTCAGCCACTGGGGGGGACTTCCCTTTGGGCTCAGCGTTCAGGGAGGTAAGAGCTGCGCTCGGGAGCTGCGGTTGCT
>NW_008652653.1:0-229 GCF_000695815.1 Acanthisitta chloris
GACAAGGTATTTAATATTAAATAGAACATTTATTGCCTTGTGATTATTTTCCTGTAGCCAGGTATTCTAGCACTGAATGGAAGCTCCTTTTCCACCAATTTGCTGTATCCAAAGTTTTGTATAAAGCTGTAGAGGTCGATTTTTTTTATTTTGTATTCAGAAAATTGCCCTTTTTATAAGCATTATTTATTATACAATGTATATACTTGAGTTAACTAAGATTATATAT
>NW_008652654.1:0-4723 GCF_000695815.1 Acanthisitta chloris
TCCAGGTGCTCCCGGGGGGAGGGAATCCCTGTGCCGGGCCCGGGAGCGCAGCTCGGTCTGTGCCCCGCTCGGGTGTTGGGTGGTCTGAGAGGGATTGTGGTTATCCTCACCAACGGCAGCGACCCCCCCGCGAGAGAGCACGGCCAGGGAGAGGGGCTGGGGCTGGGGGCGGCGCTGAAGTGGAAGTGGCGCTTGCTGCGACTTAAGAGAGAGGATAAATCATGTCACTGCGATCGCATCTCTCTGTCAGCCGCGACGAGTCCTCCCGGCGCCTCCGAGCCGCGAGTGCGACCCGTCGGGGCGATTTTGGGCTTCGGGGGATGCTCTGCTGCTGCACAGCTCGTGCCGTCGGGTCCTGGAGTAGCTGTGGGTGCAAACGTGTGGGGATTCGGAGGGTTTTATCCCTCCCCGGAGCTGTAAATCTCTGTGTGCTCACGTCGGGACCTCCGCGGTTAAACACCGGCAAAGTTAGTGGCAGAGGGAAAAGCAGGAGCTGCGTCGCCCAGGGAGCCGTAAAGGAGAGGTTTTTAATGGGAAGCGCATAAATAAATACAAAGCTTTGCTTCTTTCCACCTCTGCCTAATGATTTCCAGGCTTCTGGTGCCAGGGAGGAAAGCTGCTGCCCAGGAAAAATTACAGACCGTGGCCGCGTATTGTTCGAGTCTCAGTTACATCTTGTGAAGTACCTTCAGCATGGAAAACACTTGACTTCCAAAGCAAATCTGGAGTAATAGATTTGAGGAGTGAAAAAGGACCATTAGCTCAGCTAATGTGATTTTCTCCATAGCACAGAGCAGATAATGTCCCTCCCTTACTCTCCTATTGAGCCAATAACTCGTGTTTGTAATTCATGCAATTTCCTTTTAGCTCAATTTAATTTCGTGCAGGATCCATTCTGTTGACACTGATACAGTACTTTTTTTCTCTTTCTCTTTTTTTTTTTTTTTTTTCCTGAAAGCCTGTGATTTCAGAGGCTTTGTGTTAAAAATAGCTGCTGTCCTCTGACAAACATGGCCAGGCTAAAGACACTTTCCTAAATCATTTGCAAGTGACACGTTTTTACCAGCATCTCCCTCCGAGCTGGTTATTTGTTTCTCTCCTATGGCAAAGCAGCTGCCAGGGCTGCCCTTGCCATCTGAGCTGGCACTTCCCAAAATCCCTTTGGAACAGAGCAATAGGTAGGAGCAGAGATTCCAGGTTTTTAAACCCACTTTTCCTCCGTGCCATCAGCTCAGCTCCTTCTGTGTTGCTTATTTTACCCCTGCCAAATCAGAGCACCCAAACCACTCCACTCCCCCGTCAAAAATCCTTCTTGCAGCAAAGTTTATTCCAGCTCGGGTGTGAGATGCCCTGGGGGGAATAGCTGGACTTTTTGTCTCCCTGCCGAAATGTCCATTTTCCCTGGGGGTGCTGTGCCCCAGCACGGGGGAGGAAAGGAGGGGGGAGAAGGAGCAGCTCGTAAACTTGTTATGTGCTGGAGGGGGTTGAGTTTCGCTGATGGGCTGCAGAGGAAGATTCTCTCCCTGCAGGGAAGCACAGTAAAGCTCCTCTTTCAGTGGGTTTATTTTTATGTTTGGTACTTGGTGGGTCCTGGAGGTTGCCTGAGCCTGTCTGGAACTGAGAGTCGCTGGGGTGAGCAGCAGTTGGGAAGCTGTGAGCAATTCAGGGTGAGGGGGGAGTGGGTCTGGGCGCTGGGAACAGAGTGCTCTGCACCCCCAGGGACATGTCTGGGGGGACACGACAGAGGGGTCACATCTCTGCTGCTCCAGGGCTTGGTGAGTGCCACCAGCACTGGGGTGCGAGTCAAAACAGTGTCCCTGAGCATCCCTGGGGTCACAGGGGCTGGTGCTGCAGGCTCTGCAAGTTTGCTGGTGGGTGGCAGAGTGAATCCCTGTGGGATACACTGGGATACTGGGGAAGCTTGGACATCACCGCTGGCCCAGCCCTCCCTGTGCTTAGCACAGCTGGGGATGCAAACAGCAAAACCAAACCAACTTTGCTGAGTGCTGTGTGGTGCTGGTGCCACAGCAGCTCTGCTTTTGGGGGTCCCTCAGTGAGCTGTGGGGGTCAGAGACCCTCGGGGCTGTCAGACCCTGTAAACCCTTGGTGGGAGCCGTGAGCTCTGCTTTGTCCTGAGCTCTGCTCCTGCTTGCTCCAGCTTTATCCCACTGTAAACACTTGGGGAGTGGTTTGTGCCAGGTTGGCTTTGTGTGTGCATGTGGAACTGCAGAAACCCAAGAAAGCTTTTATCCCTGAGCGACCACCTCTGCCAAGCACCACTCGGGGGATGCGCCGGCAGCTCCGCTCTGCTCTGCCTTTACACCAGGGAAGTTCCCAGCTGGGCTAGGAAAACGCACACTGCTGATTTTCCTAAAGAAATCCCTCGGTTGGAACAAAATCATCCCCTGGCAGGCTGGGCAGTCGCTACCTAGAGCCTGTGATGCCGTGGAGGAGCTGCCTGGCCTCTTTTGTTCTCTCCTGCGGCCGCGGAGCATCGCTGCACGCTGCGGACCGGCCTGAGATGGTTTCGTTTCACAGAGCCACAGACTCGTTTAGGGTGGGGAAAGACCCTTAAGATCATCAAGTCCAACCGTTAACCCACTCTGCCAAGGCCACCTCCTCATTTTCCCACAGCCACAAAAGAGTGGTGGGTCAAAGCTGCTTCTTTTTGTGAGTCTGAGAGTGAGCAGGACTGGCAGGGAGGCTGACAGGGAGAGGGACTCGGGGCTGATGGAGGAGCTGAGGGGACCAGGAGGAGCTGAGGGGATCAGGAGGAGCTGCTGGTGATGGAAGAGCTGCAGGGCTCAGGGCTGGTGGAGGAGCTGGAGGACTCAGGAGGAGCTGGGGAGATGACTGCTGATAGAGGAGCTGATCTTGGGGCTCAAGAGGAGCTGGAGAGCTCAGGGCTGATAGAGGAGCTGGTCTTGGGGCTCAAGAGGAGCTGGAGAGCTCAGGGCTGATGGAGGAGCTATCTTGGGGCTCAAGAGGAGCTGGAGAGCTCAGGGCTGAGGATGGAGGAGCTGGTCTTGGGGCTCAGGAGGAGCTGGGGGGCTCAGGGCTGAGGATGGAGGAGCTGGGGGCTCTGCTCTGACAGAGAAGCTAAGCTCAGCAGTAGGGAGAGCCCAGAAAGCAGAGCAGCCCCAGGGTCGGGTGTTCCCTGGCTGAGGGTCCCTGCAGCATCGTGGCCACCCCTGACCAGCCAGGGCTGGGCTCTCCTGGGCTCTGCTGCTTTCTTTTTCATAAACTTTGTGAAGTTTTTGGTTTCACTGCACTGCAGGGAAGGAGATTTGGGCCACTCCGAAGTTTTGTATGATGCATCACTAATTTCCACCCCATTTTAACCCAGTTGAGAACACGCAAAGGGGAAATAAATTAGTGCAGCTTATGACAGTTCTGCTGGAAAATATCTCTGTGCCTTTACCCCATCCTGTGCCTTTTGGGGAGTAACTTCAGGAGTGGAATCTGCTCCCTCGGGTAGAGCTGCTGCTGGTCTGGCTGTGCCCTGGGGAGGTCCTCATGGCCGAGAGCTGCTTGTGCTGGGCTGAGAAGTGCGTGGGCTCCTCCAGCCCTGCCAGCACGAGGAAAGTTGGCAGGGTTCAGGCAGCAACTTTTGGAAAATCTGCTGCTTGGAAGCCTTTCTGCCCTCCCTCCCTCCCTCCCACTCTGTGTCCACCTGCTCCGGGGCCACATGTCCCAAGCTGGAACTGCTCCAGCCCTGAACAAGAGCTCTGCTGAAACAGCCTCATCCCCTTCACCCCCAAACACCCCACCAGCCTTTTAGACCCCAAATGTTTCTGCAGCTGCTTTTAGCTCAAATCTGCTGCTTTTCAAGGGCAAAGCTGCTTCTGTGAGCACTGCACTGGAGGGAAGCTCCTGCCCTGTCTCGCTGCTGCTCTCAGCCCTTCAGCCAAAGAATGCAAATTGGGAGATGGGGCTGAAATATTTGAAGTTCTGCCTCTCCATAATTTAATGCTCCATTAGCAGCCAGGCCTGCTGCAGGCATGTGACTCTCAGGGTGCAGGAGGGTGACTGCAGGGCCTGGCAGCCTCTGCCACCAGCCCTTCAGCAGGCAGGGACAAGATACCCGTCATTAAAGCCACCTGAAGGACCTCTGAGAGCTCCCACCAGCCCTGGCCACGATCTGCTGGCCCAAATTATGACTGTTTTAATTCTTCCTGGGGCAGGCAGCTCGTGGCTGGGTGGAAAGAGGATGAGAGAGGAATTTTATATAGCAAAGAGAATGGAAAGAGCATGAGGCAGCAGCGAGCCCAGTGGGGGATTTGCTCCTCTTTGCCCATTTAAAATAGGGTTCTCAGGAGCTGCAGATTTGCAGGAGAAGGAAGGTGTAGAGAGGGTAGATAGAGCATTGCTGCAGCAGTGCTGGGGCTGCTGCTGTCCCCTGACACTGCTCCCCTGCTGCCACCCAAAGTTACACCTCTTTGGGCATAAAAGTCAACCTGTCCTGTTTGGTGACATGGTGGTGAGCCCCCAGGGGCAACCACACCTGGCAGCAGTGTTAGACAACCCACCAGTGCTGTCTTCCCAACTCGGGCTGCTGAGGCCACCAGGGAGTCAGTGCCAGTGCTGGTCACTCCACATCCCTCCTGCCACCAGCCCAGGGTGCTCTGTCCCCCTGTGGGATGCAGGGAGGAGAAGCTGAGGATGGGGAGAGGATGGTCCATAAAGAGTCACCCCTGGTGTGCCCACAGTGGGGACACTGCAG
>NW_008652654.1:4737-6785 GCF_000695815.1 Acanthisitta chloris
TGGGGTGGGAGTGTGTGTAGGAGCTCTGAGCTGGGCAGGAGGGTCACTCTCCCCTCCAGCAGCTCCTCTGGGTCACCTGCTGAGACTGAGCTGATGTGGGAAGGGTGGAGAAAACCCTGTGCCCTGGGGTGGCAGCTCTGCCTGCTGCCTGCCCACGAGGGCAGGGCGGAGGGGAATGCCAGAGCTTATCTTTTGTCTGGAACAATGGAGGGCTTGGCCCTATTGTTCTCATTTCACGCCCAGCGGAAAGCAGGTCCCCTGGGGCAGAGGCTTGCACACGAGTGTGCCTGGCTGGGGGAGACGATTTATGGGCAGGGACAGGCAGGGAGAGAAGGATGGCAGGGATGGGCAGGGAGGGCAGCACCCCCTTGCCAAGCTGTGCTGTGTGGCCCTGCGTGGGTGCTGCTGCCTGTGGGAAGCTCTGCCAGTGATTTTCCCAGGGGTGAGACCCTTCCTGCTCATTTTTCTGGGATTTTAGGAGCTGGAGGGTCATTTCGAGGGAGGTCCCCAGGGTTGTGCAGTGGAGACTGGAGGACTGGGCAGCACAGAGCAGGATTTGCTTTTCTTCCAGGCTCTCAGGCTGTGATTTGGGTCTCCAAGTGCAGCAGCAGCTTCTGGGCTCTAGTGCCTAATCTTTCCTGCTGCATTCCCTTCAGTCTGTGGGTCCATCCTGGGAACTGGGTTGGGGGTTTTGTGTGTGTTTGCAAGCAAACTGGTCCTGGGGACTGGGTACCAGCCCTGGCACAGCCCAGGGGAGCAGACAGCTCTGTGAGAGCTTGGAGCCAGCTCTGGCCATGACATCTCAGGCTGAAAAACACAATCTCACAGCCTCCTCCTTCCTTCATTTAGGGGTGCAAAGCAAGGCTGACCCATCCCTGTGAGCTCCCAGTGGCTGCACAGCTCCAGCAGGGTGACACGAAGTGCCTCTGGTGCCTTTTGTTGTCCCCATGCTGCCCAAGAGCCACACCAGTAGTGAGCAGCACGTGGCTGGCTGTGCCTACTGGGAGCACACTGGGATGTGGCACATGGAGGCAGGAGCTGCCAAAGCTCCTCGCTGCAGGCTCAGGGACCCCAGGGGAAATTGGGGTAGAGCAAGGGGGGGATGACACAGGTGCCACCAGGCACAAAGAGCTCCTTGTGTGCTGCAGGACACAGGGAGCCCCAGGCTGGCTGGGGCAGTTGGATATCCCCTCCCAAACAGGGAGAGCTGGCAGCTTCTTGCTGCTGGGCCTTGTCTGAGCTGTGTTTTTGTTGGGCAATGAAAACTATCCCAGTGGGTGAGGAAAAGCTTGTTCCCAAATCTCTCTGCTCCTCCAGAGGAGAGGAGCCTGGCTAGGAGCTGAATTAATGGGCTTTAGGTGCTCCAGATCCAGAGGGGAGAGGTGCAAACTCAGCCCCCTGGGATGGCTGTGGTTTGGGGGTCACTGCTGCTGGATCCTTGGGCTTGGCAGTGGGAGAGGTGATGGGTTGTCTCCTACTGCAGGAACCTGAGGTCTCCCCTTGAGCTGAAATAATGGTAGCGATGAAAATAGCTCCTGCACTTTCTCATGCAAAGATGAGACGTGCCCAGAGGCCACAGCTCTGGGGGTGATGCTGCTCATGAGCTGCTGCCGGATGCTCTGCTTCACCCGAGGGGGGATGAGCTGCTGCCCTGGCCACGAGGGGCCTGAAGCTGCTCCCCAAAGCAGGGAGAGCACCTCCAAAACAACAGTGGCTGAGGGGGAGAAGTCAGGCTGGAAGTGTTTTCCTTGGAGAGCTTCATCAGCTGAGACTCCTGTGAGCCCAAGCACAGTGGGAACAGTCAAGGCTGCCATGAGTGAGGGGGGATGAGTTAGGGCAGGAGATGGTTTGGGGCAGGAGATGGTTTAGGGCAGGAGATGGTTTGGGGCAGGAGATGGTTTAGGGCAGGAGATGGTTTGGGGCAGGAGATGGTTTAGGGCAGGAGATGGTTTGGGGCAGGAGATGGTTTGGGGCAGGAGATGGTTTAGGGCAGGAGATGGTTTAGGGCAGGAGATGGTTTTGGGCAGGAGATGGTTTGGGGAAGGAGA
>NW_008652654.1:6842-17931 GCF_000695815.1 Acanthisitta chloris
ACACCCCCTGACACCTACCCCCCATCCCTCAGGCTCCCTTTTCCTTCAGAACAAGATTGTTGATGGCCCTGGTGGCTTATGGAGCATCTCCCACCACAGCAGCAAGAAAATCTGTCCCTGGAATACGAAGCAGCCCCAGGAGCAGGAGCTCCTGTGGCCCAAATTTGGGCAGCAGTGGAGAGGGACAAGTGGCTCCATGGAGCTTCTGTCCCTCTATGTCCCAGCAAGTGATATCTTGGGCTTAAGGATCTGTTTGTTGCAGCTCAGGATCCTGAGCAAAGGGAGCCCAAAGCTTTCTGGAGTGCTGCTGGCTGGGGAAGCACAGCCCTATGATTTTTGGGTGCCACCATGGCCTTGAGTGCTATGTGTAAGAAGCACCAGGACTGGCTCTGATCATCCTTTGATGCTCACATGTGTGTCCAGCTCACCTGGGTAACACAGGATGGGATTATCCCCCACAAATGGAAGTCCCTTGAAAGCCTAGAAAAGAAGAACATTACTGGAAGGTGCAAATTGCCATGAGAAGCTCAAGATGTGGATGTGGGTGATGCCATGGGATGGACCGTGGGCCGAAGCATCACGTCCTGCATCTCCCCAACATCACCCATTTAGGGCTGTGCATGGAAAAAGGGTTTGGAAAGCATTCCCCTCCCTGCAGCCCCAGCTGGGAGGTACAGGGCAGGTCGTGGCGAGGTGGGTGAGCCCCGTGGTGGTATTTTTTCTAAGCAGGAGAGGAAAAGGGTCAGATGTCTTGGCCCTCCGTCATGCGATAGGAAAGTATTGTTTACGGAGCAGCGAGTCAGCCGTGCCCCCCGCGCTGCCTGGAAACGCTGAGTGAGTGAAATTACACAAAAACGACACCGAGATTGGCCTCCCCGATAAGCCCCAGGGCTGCTTTGGGGCAGGGGAGGGCAGGGACTGCGAAGGAAAGGAGGGAGAGGTGCTAACTGCTCTCCCTCTCCAGCCCTGCCAGGGGCACCGCGTGGCTGGGTGAGTCGTCCCTGTCCTCCTCCTCCTCCTCCTGCCTCGCCTGGCTCCTGCATCCCAGGTCCTGCTTTATTTCTCTGGGTTTGCTGATCTTTTTAATCCATTTCCCATCATCGGTGCAAATGGGTTGAACTGGGAGTGGGGAGATGGGACGAAGTGATGCGCTGGGGGGTTGGAGAGGGTTTGGGAGCCAACCCAAGGATCTCTGCAGGATCCCAGGGATGTCTCAGCTGCCCTGACCACCCCTCACCCCTCTGGACCACCCCTCACCCCTCTGTGGGCACTGGGGGGGCTGATCCAGTCCCAGGGTGCTGGGGGAAAGCTCAGCACCCGCCAGTCAGGCAGGTTTTGGTGCTGCTTTTTGCATCCAAAACTTGTTGTAAAAAGTATTTCTGATGCAGAAAAAGGGGAAAGGAAGAGTAGATCTCCATTTTTTCAGAGTGCCAGGCTGCCCTGCATCTTCCTTTGGTAATATGCTGTGATGTTGCTGGGCTTGGAATGCAGGGAAGGTGGGAAGGGTGGAAAGGTGCAGAAAGGAGGTCTCTGGAAAGAGTAAGTTTGCATCATTTGTGCTTTTCCCTGGAGGTTTGTGCTTTCCCCCGGAGCTTTCTGCTTTTCCCTGGAGGTTTAGACCTGCAGGGAAGGGGATTTTTCTGGGAAGGAGACTTTGTGCTTTCAGCACTTCTCTTCCCATCTCTGCCTGTGCTGCTGCTGGGATCCCAGCAAAGCTGTTTTCCTAAAGATCCTTCCCTGGACACAATCCCGTTAGCCTGCAGAGCCGGAGACACTGCAAGGAGCCTTTTCCTGATGGCTGTGTCTGGTGAGTGGCAGAACAACCCCAAACCATCCTGCAGACTGTCTAGTCTGGGGCCAGGAAACGGGAATGACCAGTGCAGTCCCAACCATCACGTGGCTTGTCCTGGGATTGTTCCTTCTCCTCCCTCGGGCTCTGCACAGCTTAAATAATTCCAGCACGACGGAGTTTCCTCTGTTTCCCTGATGAGATCATTCCCCAGCTAATAAATCTCGAGGCCAGGAAGTTCCACCTGAGGTTCAGTTGAATTTTTTTCCCCCCCTATTTAAAACTCTCCTATCACTCAGCCCTCCCAAGGAAAAACGTGTTTGGGTCGTGGCTGTGAAGTTGGTGGCCCTGGGCCAGTTTACACCCAAGGAAGGATCTGTGCTCCTCTATTTGTGTTCATTATTTCAGTAGTTAGAAACCTCCTGGCTGGGTTTGCTCTGTGTACTAACACAGGCACATGGGAAGCAGCATCCCTGGATTTTGCGTTGTGGAGGAGGATCCCAGCAAAGCCCTCAGGGCAGTGTGGGCAGGGAGAGGCTGAGGAATCCTTTCTGGCAGGACAGGAATGTGTTTGGCAGTGATGTGTCCCTCTGGGATCTCCTGAGAAACCAGAGGGAGAGGATAAACCCCTTTGGAGCAGCATGAAACCAGAGGGAGTAGGAAGCTGGAATTAATCAGTCTGAGGAGCACTGGAGGGTTGGGATGTGTCCCAGCGCTCTGGGATGGATCAAACAGATCTCTGTGCCCACAGGGAATGAATGTGTGGTGCTTTTCTCATCGTTCTCACTGCAGGCATCGTTTTCCCATTCCCACCCACCTGGAGCATCCCACCTGGATGGGCTCCATCACTACCTCCTGGATGATGGAGATCACAGAGCGTTCAGGGTGGAGGACATAAAGCATCCCATTAAGTGACCCAAATCCTCCTCTTCCCCCTGCCTCGGCCTGACAATTCATCTTTCCTCCTTGCCTTGCACTTAAGCGAATTTAGTGATTAAAATGGGCTATTTCCTCCTCTCTCCTCAACTTTGGAATAGCAGGATTGACTGGATTTCCCCCCAAGCCTCCGGAGTTTTCTCTTTTGGTATTCATCAGGCAGATATACATCTCATTAGCAGTGCTGGGCACAGCCCAGAGGCCTTTGGAGGAGGCAGGTGGAGGGTTGGAAATGCTGCTGGTCATTGCTTCAGGGTTAGATCTTCCAAGTGCCACGTGGAGGTTTGTGTTGATGCTTTTCATCTCTGTAGATGGAAAATTGATGCTCCCCCCAAAGAAAAGCCATGACATGACAGTACTGAGGCAACTCTGCCAGGGGGGAAAGGGGAGTTATCCCCCCGTGGGGGCTCTGGGATGAGGATCTCATGCCCCCAGAGAGGGGACCTGGTGGCAGGTGAGTGCTGAGGGTGGCACACGTGGAGGAGTGACCTCCTGCTCCTTCCTGTGCGGCTGTTCTGGGAGTTTCCATGATGCTGATGCTCTCACCCGAGCGTCACTGCTTCACCCTGACCCTGCAGAGGTGTTTCCGGAGGTTTTTATCCTTCAGGGGGGAGAAATTGCCTCTGGGGAACTGGTGGGGGTGAAGGTTGGACAAAGACCTGTCTGTCTGTGTGGCCAGTGGGAAATCCCAGCTCACTGCCAGAGCTGTTCCCATGGGACCTCAAGGCTTGCTAGGATGGAGAGGGGCAGTTGGGGTCTGGGAGTCTCTTGGGATGGTGATTATCCATGAAATAATGCTGGAAAGGACATGCCAGGCAGCTCATTATAGGGCACTGTCCTGTCCTGCCTGTGGCTGTCTGAACATGCTGCTGCCATAGGTTTCTAGGAAGTTAAGGGCTTGGAATGGACCTTATGGATCATCCAGTGCTAACCCTTTATCCTGATCAGGGACACCTCCCAGCCGAGCAGGTTGGTCAAGGCTTTATCCAACCTGGAATGAAACACTGCCAGGGTTGGGGCAACCACAGCCTCCCTGGGCAACCTGGGACAGTGTCTTACCATCTTGTTGCTCTTGTTGGGTAATTTCTGTTTCCCCACTGCCCTTCGTGGCACCACCCTTCCAAAATCCCCCTCTGCCCACCAAAGGTGTCACTTCTCAGCATTGATTTTGCAGCTTTTCCGGCACGCTGAGCTCTCAGCTGAGCTCCAGGCACAGGGAGGTTGTGGCTTTCCGCAGCAGGTGACCTGGTAAGAACATGGCACGTGAGGATGGGTGAAGTGTGGCATGTGCTCCTTCGGGTTCATGGTTTCATAGTTTGTTAAGGGGTTGGAATGGACATTAGAGACCATTTAGTGTCAAGTCAATGCCCTGGGCAGGGACATCTCCCACCAGAGCAGGTTGCTCATGGATTTATCCAACCTGGAATGAAACACTGCCAGGGTTGGAGCAACCACAGCCTCCCTGGGCAACCTGGGACACCACCCTCACCACCCTCACAGGGAAAACTTCTGTCTAATATCTAACCTAAATTTCCCTCTTTCAATTTCTTCCCATTGATCCTTGTCCTGTCCCTGCGGCCCCTAACACCGCACCCCTGGAGCCTCTTCAGCTCCTGGAAAGTTACCATGAGGTCCCCACACAACCTTCTCTTCTCCAGGCTGACGAGCCCCAGCTGTCTCAGCAGCATTTCCGTCGCAGCACCGTGTTTGTGGGGCAGGGTGGGAGCACAGCCACACGGGTGACACGTGTCCCGCCGAGCAGCCTCCGGCCGTCCGGGACACGCTGTGGCTCTCACGTGGTGACAGCACTTCTAGGGCTGAAATAGGCTCAATACCCAGAGGCCTTTTGGGTTTAAATCAGGCTTTTTCAGGGCAGTAAACCCTTGGGTCTTACAATTTCTGCTCCATGGATGGAGGGATGGATGGATGGATGGATGAATGGATGGATGGATGGTTGATAGTTGGGTGGATGGATGGATGGATGGTTGATAGTTGGGTGGATGGATGGATGGATAGTTGATAGTTGGGTGGATGGATGGATGGTTGATGGATAGTTGGGTGGATGGATGGATGGATGGATGGTTGGTTGATAGTTGGGTGGATGGATGAATGGATGGGTGGACAGATAAATGATGGAGGGATGGGTGGATGGATGGATGGGTGGATGGATGTCCCTCATGGATAGATGACAGATTGCACATCCCCCATGACCACCTGCTTTATCCTTCCCAGGGGATAATGGCCCATCTCGGGATGCTTTACATCCCCACGAGGGATGCAGCCCCGTGAACTTCCCCCAGGCAGAGCCCTTGGCCTCCATCCCTGCCTGGGCACGGTGGAGGAAACCATCCATTCTTTCATATGCAAAGGGCCAGCGGGCGGAAACGCTTGGAAACGGCCGAAAGGACATTCCAAGTCTGGCAGGAAAGCCGCCGCTCGTCTGGCAGGAGATGGGCTATTGTCTGTGCCTCTGGCCAGCCGGGATTCCTCGGGTCCTGCTTGGAAAACGTCTGTGTGTGTCTTATTTTTTCCTCTGCCCCTTTCTGGGGGTGTTGGGGGCCACGGGCGCCGCACGTGCCCAGGGTGTGCGCGGGGATGGTGTTGTGTTGGCAGCTCTTGTTGGCATTGCTGTCTTTGCTCCTTTGGGGTTGTCCCCTTGGGATGTTCACCTGTGTTGGTCCCTGGCTGGGTTGGTACCTGGGCTGTGGGGGCAGGATGAGCCATGGAGCGAGGGGCTGTGTGCTCGGTTTGTTTGGAGGTGGCTGAGTACCATATTAGGCTCCTGAAGGGAAGAGTTTGTGTAATCCATGAGTTGAGAGCTTTGTGCTGTAACTGGGAGAGAGGAAATCAAAAGCTCCAAGAGTCTCTCCTGCTGTCCTGGCCAACCTGGTGGGCAGGTGAGGGCAAGGGTATCCCAAAAACCTGGGCAGCACATCTTCCCCAGCCGAATCACCGAGTCCCCTGTCTGTGGGAGATCTTTTCTTTCCTTGGAGTGGGATCAGCTCTGAGTTAGGGGCAGGATTAGCCCCAAGAGAGGCACAATGTGCCATGGTGTGAGGGATCTTAGCATTTCACTGGCCTCCCTGAGCTTCTGTGGCACCAGGATCTTGGCATCTCTTGGATCCCCAAGCTCCTGTGGTACTGAGATCTCATCTCACTGGAGCTTCCCAAACTGCTGCGGTGCCAGGCAGGGTGGGGGTTTCTGGCACCTCGTTCCCCTCCAGCCTTTGGAGCTCCACACACCCGGGGCAGATAGGATCAGGACTGGCTGGCAGGCAGGAAGGGTGGCACAACCACCGGGAGAATTGCAGGACGTGCCGTTCAGGGGTGCGAATGGGGGAAGAAAAGCTGTCGCCATCCCAAAAACCTTGGACTTGTTGGGCTGGAAGCTGGAGGCAAAGTGAGCACATTGCTGCCTGTGCAGTACAGGCATTTTAGAGCTTCAGTGCTTGTGGGATGAGCTCCCCAAAACACTGTGCTGGGAAGAAACAGCCCCGTGGGTCCATCCCTGGGGGCTCTTAGCTCCTGAGCAGGTCTGTTTTGGCTGGTACTTCATATCCCAATGTCATTCCTTCCCTTTCTCTCTCCCCTACATTAAACGGGGAACACTAAAGGCAAAGAAGATCTGTTTCAGTGGCAGTGCCAAGGCGATTGTTCAGTCCCTATTGTGTGCCCCAGGCAGCCCCAGAGCCCACACCTGAGCCCTCGGCACGGGAACCAGCCTGGAACGAGATAACGGAGCCGTTTGCTCCTTTTCCTTTTTTTTTTCCCTGTTCGGCAGACCGTGTAATAAATCCTCAATGAGGCCTCTTTCAAACAGCCCCTATTAAAGCTCTGGCCCCATTTTAAGAGTAAACTTCCAGTGGCACCGGGTGGTTAAGTACAGTGGAAATGTGACCTGCTGGAGGAGCAGGACAGGGTTTTGTGCCTGCATTGCCTGGGCAGCATCCCAGCCCCGGGGAGGGAGGGCAGATCTGGGGCAGGGGTGCACTGAGTGGAAATTTGCCTTTAAAACCCCAAAAAAGGTTGGGAGGAGGAAGTGACTCCACTCACAGTTGAGGGTCTGAGGTAAGGAAGTGCCCAGGTGGGATGGGGACAGCATCCTACCTGGACACCCCACACCCAGGACCGTCTCACCTCCCTGGCTCACCAGGAGCCCCCAAACCCATGCTGGGGTGCACACTGGGCTGGGGGAGCTGAGCTGAGCTGCCCAACCCGTTTCTCCACCTGTAGCACATCCAGAACAGCCTCACAGGGCAAATCCCCCCCCAGTGGGATGCTGGAGATGGGCACAGCTTTCCCCCTGGCCACTTGCCACCTCCACAGGGCTGCCAAGAGTATCCAGGTGGTCCCCAGAGGGGAGTGGTGGGTCTGGGGTCCAGGTGAGGGGGCAGGCAGGGGATGCAGGCGGAGCCGCAGGATGCTCAGCCCCGGGCGATGCGGGGCCGGAGGAAGCCCCGGGGCCGGCAGAGCTTTGGCAGCGCAGGGCAAGGGAACTGAGATTAAAAAAAGCCCCGCTAAGATCAGAAAGGCTGGCGAGCACAGTGCCCTATTGTGGAGCTGTCACACTTCCCTTTACTTTATTGCTTTTGTCCAACACCCCATTGTTCCACTTCCTTTTGTCCCCTATTCACAGCCCTGGCTTTTCATTACCCAGCCGGCCTTGTTGTTTTCATTTCTTTTGTTTGAAGTTCCTGAGAGGAAGGTTTTATTTTCAGCGGTTTGATTAATTCGCAGCTTGAGCTGAGCTTTGTTTGTTATGTAATTGCTGCCCCGAGTCGGGAAGCACCCCCAGCCCAGTCTGCACCCCCAGCCTGGGGCTGGGGGCTCCTGGTGAGCCACAGGGGTGTGAGGGGGTGCTGGGTACCCAGGCAGGATGCTGTGCCCATCCCACCTCCTCCTGTGGTCCCAGATCTCAAATCCCTTCCTTAACAGCCTCCTTCTCCCATTATTCCTGCCTGAAAGGAGAGCTCTGGGCAGGCAGTGCTTGTTCCCATTCTTGCTGTGTGGTGTGAGGGTTGGTGGGCCCGAGGAGGCAAATCCCTGTGGGCACTGCCCTGTGTTCAAGGCTGATCCTGGCATGCCCAGCACTCCCTCTTGGATACGACCCTGGCACTGCTGGAGGGTGCAGAGAGGCTTTGCAAGGGATGTGGCTGTGACACGTTTTTTGGGAGAGATCCCATGGAACACCAGCTCTGGCTGTGCTCGGGGTCCCGTGGGGTGATACAGCTCATCCCCCTTAACACCTCTCCATCCCTTCTGCAGTGCCCAGCTGGCAGCACTGGAGTTGGGTTGGCACACACAGCCGTGGTGGTGAGGTCAGGAGAGTCATTCCCGTGCTCAGCCCCTTGTCCTGGCAGAGGTTTGGCTGGTCCCAGCCCCGTGCCGTGCTGGGGACTCCCAGAGGAGCAGTCCTGGTGGCCATCCCAACCATTGTTCAGTGGGACCAGGATTTCCAGTTCCTGTTGGAGCGGGAAACCTGTCTGCTGCCTCATCAGCTTTCTAGGCACAGCTCCTGGGGCAGTGAGGGGCAGCCCAGAGCCTCCTGGGGTGCTGGTGTGGGCCTGGCACAGGTCTCTGCCCATGCCAGGACATTGGATGGAACATTAAGGCACATGCTCCTGTTGTCCCTCAATCCCAGACCTCTGCAGCAGCTTCATTAGGGATTTGCCTTGTTGCTCCATTCCCTTTACAGCCCAAAGTGTGAAGGGTTTGTTTCCCCAGGGATTGAGCCCCAAATCTGCAAAACCCTGAGCTTGGAACAAGAGCTCAGTATCCCCAGACCGGGGCAAAAGTCAAGACCATGGAAAGCAGCACGATGGGACCAGTCTGGGAAAGGGGCTGTGCATGTCCAGAGGTGTCCCATGGCTTTGCTGATGGCTCTGCTGTCCCACAGGATGTCCATGAGGAGCCCTGTTTCTCCCCACCTGGAGCTGGATGGAGCTGGCAGCATGGTGAACTGCACCATCAAGGCGGAGGAGAAGAAGGAAGGAAGCTACGAGGCCCCAGCAGGGGCTGCCCCCAGCACTGAGCCCAGGCACAACGACCCCCCAGGGCCACCACCCAGGGATGGCACCGACCCCCAGGCCCTGCCACAGGTGAGTCCCACAGCTGGGGCAAACCTTGTCCTGGCTGGGGATCCCTCTGGGCTGGCACAGCCCCACGGCCATCCCCACCCCAGACCTGGGCTCTGTCCTCTGGCAGAGAGGGTGTCTGCTTCCCTGGGGGGTTATTCCTCATCCTAAGGAACTGAAGCTGAAACCTGAGGCTCCCCAAGGCTTTCTGGCAGCTGTTGATGCTCTCAGATCAGCTCTGGGGTGTGAGTGCTTCACCTTCAGTGTGAACCCCCTCCAGATGTGCCTCATCCTTTCAGCCTCCCTTTTTCATTGCTCTTGGATTTTCCCTCCTCCTCACCATCCTCCTCAGCTCTCCCTGCTCCCTGCACTGCCTTCCAAGGGGAGAGATGCTAGTAGAAAATAGTAGAAAATCCCAGAAAACAGTGCCCAGGGAGCTGTGTGTGCCGCAGGAGTGTCGCTCTCCCGCCGGGGATGTGCCCGAGCCGCGCCGCTCTGCCTTCGAGCCTGCTGTCAGCAGCCAGGACAAGCTGGACTTCAACAGGAACTTGAAGGAGGGTAAGAAAAGTTTTTCAAGTGACCTCTTAGCATCCCTTCCTGCTCCCTTCAGGCCTCTTGGTAATTTTCCAAGGCTGTGGGATGGGATGAGCCACCCAGTCAGGCTGTGCTCACCTGGTTGTCCTCTTCTCCTTCTGCCCCTGGTCCCTGTCAACACTGGCAGTGATGCCAACCATCGAGAAGTTACTGTCCAGTGACTGGAAGGAGAGGCTGCTGGGCCGAAACACTGCTGAGTCCAAGGAAGTGAAAGGTGAGCTCTGTCCCCAGCACCCACCTCCACCACCCTCCCTCCTGTGCCCAGGCAGCCTGGGCTGGAAACGTGGCATCTCCCACTTTGGCAGGAAGAGAAGTGTCCCTGATTCATAGGGATTTGTCCTTTTTTAATCTGATTTTTTTGAGGGTGAGCATCCCTCATGGTCACTTGCCTCTGACTGCACATGGTTCAGCCCATGGGCATTAGCCATACCCCAGCCCAAAGTCACCCACCAGCACCCAGAAGTGGCATTAGTGGCAAAGGGACCTCTCTGCCTGCCTAGGAACCCTCCTGTTTTCTATGCCCATCCCAAAGACTCCCCATCTCACTGGTGCCAGGAGGATGAGGGTCAAAGGAGGTGGGAACTGCACCCCTTAAATAATCAAACCATTGGGGCTTTCCCACCCAACGGTGCTGGTGATGCTCTTCACCCTCCCCAAGCCACTGACCCTCAGCCACGTGTTTTTCCCCAGGCACCCAGGAGAGCCTGGCAGAGAAGGAGCTGCAGCTACTGGTGATGATCAACCAGCTGTCCACGCTGCGGGACCAGCTGCTGACAGCCCACTCGGAGCAGAAGAACATGGCCACGATGCTCTTCGAGAAGCAGCAGCAGCAGATGGAACTGGCACGGCAGCAGCAGGAGCAGGTGGGCTTGGACCCCATGGGCAGCCTGCTTGGGGGACCCTCCATCCCTTCAGAGATCCCTTTGGGATGTGCTGCATGTGGGTGCAGGATTCCCTTGGCAGTGGTAGGAAGGTGGCTTTGGCTCTGGGGGCAGTGAGATTTTGGTCTCCTCAGAAACCCTCCCAAGTTCTGTGCCCACCCCAAAGCCTCCCTGTCTCATTCCCTCAGTGCTGGGAGGACAAGGGTCAAAGGAGATGGGAATTGCACTCCTTAAAATAATTAAACCACGCTGGGTCCTTCCTGGCTGTGCTCACTTTGCTCCTTGAAGACCTGTTTTTCCTCTCCAGTGGCCTGTGCAGTGCTAAGGGCAGAGGTGACATCCCTGGCATATCTCAGGGTGGGGGTGGCACATCCCTCCCAGCCCATTGCTCTCCCTGTGCTCCTCTGGGTGGCTCAGGGGCAGCTCACCCCCCTCTCCTGCCCTCCCCACAGCCCCTGGGACCCCCTGCAGACCCCTTGTCTCTGTGTTGTTGGTGGTGGGAGGCTGGTGGGGGCCCAGCTTGGCACTGCCACTGATGTCACTGAGCCCCTCTGTCCCCTCTGCCAGATTGCCAAGCAGCAGCAGCAGCTCATCCAGCAGCAGCACAAAATCAACCTCCTGCAGCAACAGATCCAGGTAAATCCAGGGAACACCTCCCCTTCCCTCTGTCCCCCTTCCTGTGCTGGGTGATCTCAGCCTCCCTATGTCCTTCTGTCCCCTCCTGGGCCCCAGCAAGGGGGTGACATCTACCTGTGGGTTAACCAGAGCAGTTATCTTGTCTCTAAACTCCTCTCCCCTCTCCTCTCCAGCAGGTC
>NW_008652654.1:17949-19713 GCF_000695815.1 Acanthisitta chloris
TGCCTTCGCCCCCAGCCACCAGTCTCTCCCTGTCAGCCCTGACTCCCAGTTAGCGCTGCCCATCCAGCCCATCCCCTGCAAACCAGGTGAGTGGGGACCCCCAGGACTGCCCCAGCCCTGCAGGGTAGCCTTGGCCCCCAACCCCTCTCCCTCTGCTCCCTACAGTGGATTACCCAGTGCAGCTGCTGCACAGTCCTCCTCCTCCCACGCTGAAGAGACCCGCCGGCCCGGGCCACCTCCAGCTGCAGGTACAGCCCCAAAGCACCTCCAACCCCTGGGCTGGGCTGCTGGGGGGGCTTGTACCTCACCCCCCTCATCTCCTCCACTGCAGGAGACCTCACAGCCGCTGAACCTGACAGCCAAGCCCAAAGGTTCCGACCTCCCCAGTGCCTCCAGCTCACCTAGTTTGAAGATGAGCAGCTGCCAGTCCCTCACACCGAGTCATGGGACCACCAGGGACCTGCAGACCAGCCCGTCCAACCTGCCTCTGGGTGTGTTCCCAAGCACCTTTATGGTTGGGTGATCCTCTACCCTTCCCTGGCCACAACAAGAGTGATGTCTCTGCTCCCTGGGGCACCTCCTCCCTGGGGTACCTGCTCCATGCCACCCCTCAGGGCAGAGTTGTGATGTCTGGGGTGGGATGGGTGCTGTGGGGTCAGAGGAGTGGACACTGGTGCTGATGGGTGCCTGTGCCTGTGTCCTGCCAGGGTTCCTGGGCGAAGGTGATGCCATCACCAAAGCCATCCACGACGCGCGGCAGCTGCTGCACAGCCACAGTGGAGCCATGGAGGGGGCACTGAGCAACCCCTACGGTCACTGAGCAACCCCTACCGCAAGGTGAGGGCACCTGCAGGGTGGGCTCTGTCCCCTCTCCAGCCCCACCACCATGGGTGTCCATCCAGGGGCAGATTCCATGCCTGGGAGATGGTTCCTGACTCTGCTCTCCTGCAGGAGCACGTTGGGATTGAGACTTCCCCGGTGAAGGAGCGGATGGAGGAGACTCCTGCACACCGGCTGGATGAGGCTCTGCTGACCTGTGAGATGGATGGTAAGGACATCTGAGAGCACTGTAGAGTCCACCCCCTTCTGCTTGCTCCTTCCTCTGGCTCCTGACCTCATCCAGGGTGTCCCTCCCAGGCTCCCGGCACTTCCCCGAGTCCAGGAACAACAACCACATCAAGCGGCCCATGAATGCCTTCATGGTGTGGGCGAAGGACGAGAGGAGGAAGATCCTCCAGGCCTTCCCTGACATGCACAACTCCAGCATCAGCAAGATCCTGGGTGAGTTCTGGGGACTGGGACAGGACCCTCTGTGCATGCCCACAGGGAGATGGACACAAGCTGCATCCAACTGGTCTCTCCACTCACCCTCGGCCCCACCACGTGTGGCTGATTGCCCACCCTGACAGGATGCTCAGAGCTGTGTCCTGTTGCCTCTTGAGCATCTCCAAGGACATTGAGGCACCTCCAGATTGTCCTTCTCCATCCCAAACTGGTGCAGCCACAGCCCTTCAGGTGTTGTGCTGAGGGCATTAACCCCTGGAGGTGCTTGGGGAAGGTCAGAGCTGGGGATGTGTTCCCAGTGTGCTGGAAGGGCTGGCTGGGGCATGGAGCTCAGGTGCTGTTTGCACGGGGAATGGGATGAATGAATACCATGAATAAATTCATGGCATTGATGAATCCTGTGATGGATATCCCAGCTGGGGGAGAGGGTTTCGTCACTCAGGCAGGGTGTGAACGCTCCACGGCTGCTCCGTGCACAGG
>NW_008652654.1:19791-20509 GCF_000695815.1 Acanthisitta chloris
GGAGAAGCAGCCATACTACGAGGAGCAGGCACGGCTGAGCCGACAGCACCTGGAGAAATACCCAGACTACAAGTACAAACCACGGCCCAAACGCACCTGCATCGTGGAGGGCAAGAGGCTGCGCGTGGGCGAGTACAAGGCGCTGATGAGGAACCGGCGGCAGGACGCCAGGCAGGGATACTTGATAGGGTAACGCACCCTCACCCCCTCCCGGGGGTGCCTGGGCATGGGTGCCCACCTGGAGCCCATGGGGTGGGTGTTTATCTGGTGCCCATGGGGTGTGTACCCACCTGGAACCCATGGGGTGGGTGTTTATCTGATGCCAATGGGGTGCGTGCTCATCTGGAGACCATGGGGTAGATGCTCGTTCACTTGGCATCCAAGGGTTGCATGGTCACTTGGTGCCCATGGGGTGGTTGCTCGACTGGAGACCATGGGGTGGGTGTTTATCTGGTGCCCATGGGGTGTGTACCCACCTGGAACCCATGGGGTGGGTGTTTATCTGATGCCAATGGGGTGGGCGTTTATCTGGTGCCCATGGGGTGGGTGCTCATCTGGAGACCATGAGGTGGATGCTCATTCACTTGGCATCCATGGGTTGTATGCTCACTTGGTGCCCATAGGGTAGGTGCTCACCTGATGTTGTTGGGGTTGGTACCCACCTGGCACTCATGGGGTTGGACACCCACCATGGTGTTCATGGGGTTTGTGATCACCT
>NW_008652654.1:20922-22779 GCF_000695815.1 Acanthisitta chloris
GCTCACCTGATGTTGTTGGGGTTGGTACCCACCTGGCACTCATGGGGTTGGACACCCACCATGGTGTTCATGGGGTTTGTGCTCACCTGATGCTGCTGGGGTTGGTACCCACCTGGCACTGATGGGGTTGCACATCCACCATGGTGCCCATGGGGTGGGTGCTCCCTTGATGTTGATGGGGTTGGACACCCACCATGGTATCCATGGCATTGGTGCTCACCTGATGCTGACAGAGTGGGTCCCCACCTGGCACGGATGGGGTTGAACCACCCACCTGATGTCCCTAGGGTTGGTACCCACCTGCCCGAGGACGCAGAGGTTGGGAACGGGCCGCGTTGGTGATTGCCTCGCCCTGTCCCGCAGGCCCCAGGGCAGCCAGGTGCCCCCCACCTCGTCGGACGTGCTGTACCCGCGGCCGGTGCAGCTGGCACCGCCCCTGATGGAGCACTACATGGAGCCCAACATGCCTGTGATCGTCAAGACGTGCAGCCTCAAGGATGGGGACGCCGCGGACGACGGGCACTCGGTGCCCGACGGGGACATGTACCGCTACAGCGAGGAGGAGGACTCGGACGGGGAGGACAAGAGTGATGGTGAACTGGTGGTGCTGACGGACTGAGGGGGGCCAGGGGGGCTGTGGGGGGTTGGCAGGGCTGGCTGCCACCACACAGGAGGTCACTGTGTTCCCCGCGGGGCTGGCACGCAGCGTTTTGGGTGGTGGTGCTGTGGTTGGGATGTGTTGACCCACTGGGCAAAGTGGTGAGGACTGGCTGGTTCTGTCTCCATGGGGAGTTGAGGCCACCCAGCCTGGAGGTGTTGCTGTACTGTCACCCCTGAAGGGGATGTTTGGGGTGCAAAAAATAAAACCCCTCCAGAGCATCTCCCAGCCCTCCAGCACCTGTGGGTCTCATAGAGAAGCTCACCTGCAGCTGCCAGCCCAGAGCTGGGGACACACGGGGTGGGGACGTGGATTGGGGACGTGTTTGTCCCTCCTTTAGCCTGGTCTGACCTCCCCACAGCATTTCCCACTTGGTCTTTTGAGCCTGCCAGCAAATTTCCACAGAGCCATTTTTAGCCCTGGCCTGGCCCAAGCTCCAGCCAAGGGCTCAGAGCCCTTTGTGCTCCCGACAGCTCTGCCCCACTTTGGGAATAAAGCAGGGGCTGTTCCCCCTGCACCAGCTCCCAGCCCTGGCCTGGCCAAGGGGGGATGTGCCCATCCATCCCTGGGCACCTCCCCCTGTCCCTGGGCACCTCTCCCTTGGGAGCTGCACCTGAGACCTGCCAGGTGAGACCACAGAGGGAGGGAAAAATGATGGCCATTAGGGAAAAAAAAAAAAAAAGGAGATAATTATAAAAGTATACCTTGCTCCAGTCAGAGGGTGTGGGGTGAGTGTGCAAGAGTGTCCAGGGCTGAGTTCAGTGTCCAGGGGTGAATTCACAGTCCAGGGGGTGAGTTCACAGCCTCTCTGTGTGTGTGTGTGTGTGCACAGTGTCTGAGTGGGTGTGCACAGTGTCTGGGTCTGCACAGGTGGTGTCTGAGTGTGTGTGTGTGTAGTGTCCAAATGTAGCATCTGGGTGTGCACACATGGTGTTTGAAGGTGTGTGCAGTGTCCAGGTGTGCATGTAGAGTGTGCGTGTGTGTACAGTGTGTGTATGTGTGTACAGTGTCTCTGTGTGTGTGTGTGCAGTGTCTCGGTGTACACACATTGTCTGAGTGTGCACACAGTGTCTGTCTGTGTGTGTGTGTGCAGATTGTCTGGGTGTGCATGTACAGTGTCTGGGTGTGTGTGCAGTGTCTGGGTGTGCAGAGTGTCTTGGTGTACACACAGGGTGTGTGTGTGTGTGCAGTGTCTGGGT
>NW_008652655.1:0-3500 GCF_000695815.1 Acanthisitta chloris
GCAGAGCCCGGCGGGGCAGGGCCGCCCACTGCCGGCGCTCAGCCGAGCAGCCCTGAGCAGCGAGCGAGCTGCACAGCTCGCGGGGAGCTGCAGCCCTGCCTCGGGTGTGCAGGGCTTTGCCTGAGCCCAAACATCACCGCTTTGCTTCCTCTACCTCGCCTTTACCCGGCAAACTCTGACTTTAAGAGGTGAACTAAACGGCGTGGCCCTTTGGTTTGCCGCTGCCACCCCCAAACCATTCGCTACCTTCTACGTGTCCCTGTCACCTTCCGTGTCACTGCTGTAAATAGCAAGCCCCAGGCTGCCATCCTCTCCCTGTTTATTGCCACTCCTATCCCCTTCACAGCCTATTTTCAGCCTCCCATTACCACCCCCAGCCCATGCTCGATTTATAAAACAGGAGTGTACCTCCTCTATAGCTGCCACCCCCAAGCTGAATGTCTTTCCCACCTTTCCCAGCTTCGCACAATGAACCAGCTATTCCATGCAGTGCTTCACAAAAGACTTCCCACTGCTATTCCCACTCCGTTCAACTGCCCTCCTACTGCTCCCTTGCACTACAATCAACCTGCTCCCATTCACTCCTTCACCCCAAAGGCCTGACCTCTCCCTGCTTGGCAAACTTCATACTATTCCATCTCACCCTCTTACTCAGGCAGTAAGTTTGCCCCATCTCCCCAGTCACTGTTTTAAAACCTGTTACTCATGCACTCATGGTGAAACAACTGGCCTTATGTACTGACTCTGCCAAGACAGCAACTATTCCTGCCACCTAAGTTTCAAAGGAAAGTCATTCTCTCCCTTTTTCACATGGGATGCCTCCTACTGCACGAAACGTACTTGCTCATATCTAATGCTTCAACAAAAAAAAATGGGGTGGAAATTAATTTCTCATACACAGAAATGATACAACCAAAACTTCATGCACCCTTCTGCCCTCTTCAGACTCCTGACCTTCACAGGTCACAAGGGTGGAAAAAGTTAAGACTGTTTTGTTTTCACCTGTCATTTTGCTGTCTGCAGTTTGTGGCAAGCTGAGTTGTAAGATGATCTTCAGGTCTGTCCTACACACTGCCACAGTAGAGCCTCAAACCTAGCCACAAAAAAAACCCAAAGCCCAACAGCTTTGAGACTTAAAACATCTCAACAATTAAAAGCACAAAACCACCCCTCACCTCTTCTCCTTCACAGTGGACAAATACTGAAAAATTGAAATATGTTAATAATGCCTCAATTCTAATCTCCTAAATAAAATTAAATTTAGCCATTTGGCAATGACCAGTGGTATCAACATTACCTTGGCTAATATTTACTTTCATAGAGATTTGGGCTGACCCCTCTGATTTAGGCATCTGTACAAAGTCAGATACTAAGTAGACAACACTGGCTTAAATGAGACTATTGCAATGAATAAAATTCTGGACCTAGGTTTTTTAGTTCTATTAATACCTTCTCTTAGTTCCCGGTTCTCTTAGTTACAGTTTCGTTTGAATAATTTTAAACTTTATTTCATTTATACATGCATGTATAATAGACATATATTGACATGCGACATAATGTCAACTCCTAGAAATGATCTTACAGATTTGTTAGTTGGGGTTGTTCAGCCTGGAGAAGGCTCCAGGAGACCAGTACCTGAAGAGGATACAGGAAAGCTGGAGAGGAACTTCCTACAAGGGCATATAGTGACAGGACACGGGGAATGGCTTTAAACTGAAAGAGAGAAGGTTTAGATTAGCTATTGGGAAGAAATTCTTTACTGTGAGGGTGGTGAGACAATGAACAGGTTGCCCAAAAAAGCTGTGGATGCCCCATCCCTGGAAGCATTCAAGGCTAGGTTGGATGGGGCTCTGAGCAACCTGGTCTAGTGGAAGGTATCCCTGCCCATGGCAGGGGACTGGAAATAGATGGTCTTTGAGGACCCTTCCAACCCAAACCACTCTATGGTTCTAAGACAATTAGATGTTTGCAGTCTTTAGTTAATTTTCCGGGTTTTCTTTATATTACAAATATTTCCAAATAAGTGAATTGAAGTAACAAGACTGTCAGAATATGTAAAATGTATAATCTCATTGTTAAAATAGAAGCCACAGTTTGTGTATTTTTTAATGTTCCTTACAGGGTTTTTGGCAAGGATTAAATCCTTTCTAAAGACTGTTGCAAATGTGACAAAAACTGTTTCCATAATTTTACATTGCACTGCATTACTGCATAATTTAAACAGCTAAGTAGCTACAGAGTCTAGTATTTTCAGTTCATTTTCATAAAGGAGTGATTATACATGCCTGGATGTCGAGGCAACTACACCCAAGTATTGCATCATGTTCTCACTACACTCTGTGTATCTCAGTTGTTTCTCCCAGGAGTGAGACATCTTATACAAAAATTGAAGACATCATGTGGCCTGGTGAAAGGTTAGGTATGGAAATGGATTGTCCAGACCAATGTGCAGAATTATTGGGTGGCAAGACAAAATACACTTTGTAATGGGCAACACCATTATAGATACTGTGAGGTGTCTCACAATGTGCTCATTCCTTCAGAACAAGAACACGGGCAATGTGTTTGCTCCACGTATATCCAGCAGAACTCACTCCTAACTCCTGTCTCAGCAAAGAATGGAAATAGTAGTATTTGCAAAAGTGGGAGGTTACAAGCACTATTAAACCAGGCACACCAGTTTCACATGGATTTCCATCATCACATTCCAATCACGTGGTTGTCTGCTCCAAACCTGTTTGTTTTGACCCAAGCAGTTAGGCCAGGCAAAATCTGAGAACTACAATGTTTTGTAGCAGTCAAAGCCACTGTTTAACATAACTGGTTACTTACACTGAAACCTGTTTCCCCGATCAGAGGAAATCCTATTAGCAACATACTCTGTGCCTTTGAGAAGTATGCACGAAGAATTCGATTTCCCACAGGGAAGGGTTGGGAATTTGGCCCTTCGTCTTTGCTGAATGTCTAAACTGGCTCTCACGATTTTATTCCATGGATTTTTATTTTTTTTAAAGCACTTATGTCACACTAAACTCTGAAAACATCCCACATTTGGTGTGATTTTTTACATGTTTTGTATAAAAGATTCAAGCTGTTCGTATCATGAGGCAGGGCCTCCTACCCATGTGGTCTCACTAACAACAAGCACCCAGTCTGCAAAAGACAGCAACAAGAAAAAAAGTCGAAATACAAAAAAAATCTTATTATGTTGATGGCCAGAGAAAGGTTGAAATTCAGAAAGTCTCACTAGACCGAGGGCCAGCAGAGATTATTAACGTGTGTAGAGTGACATTTCACCGCTCAAGCAGCTCAGCTGTCAGACACCGAGCAGATATGCTCATTCCCAGCGCACACGAGCACATCGTGGCTCAGTTCTCCCCACGTGCCTTTCTCATCACAGCTCCCCGAACCAGGCTGAACCTCCTGCCTCCGTGCGCCTGTCACGGGGCGCGGGCCCTGCCCCACCACGGCAGCGTTTCACGCAGAGCCACCGCGGGCGC
>NW_008652656.1:0-1126 GCF_000695815.1 Acanthisitta chloris
CTGGCGTCGCCACTGCGATGCCAGGGACGCTTCAGGGCACGAGTGTGTCCCCTCTGAGCTCTTGGAGGAGGCTCAGCGTGTTTATGTCCCTGCCACCATGTGCTGCTTGGGAAAAACCCTTTTGGCTGGGGAGGAGGAGGAGGAGGAGGGAGATGAGGGGCGTAGGAAGGACGGGCGAGGCTGTTTCTTCCTTGGTTTGCAAAGGAGAGCGGAGGTGGCGTGTTGTCCCCACCCTGCCCGGGCTGTGTGGCACAAAACCAGCAGCAAAGCACTTTCTCCCCAGACCTGACAGACCAGTCCCATCGCTCCCGGCACCAGCACTTGGCTCTGGGGATGCTGCAAAGGCTCTGAAGACACAGCCCCTCTAAAATCAGGCTGAGCCCTGTGCTGGAGTGGGGCAGCAGTGATTTGCACTGGCTCTGTGCATCCCTGGAGTTTTCACCCCAGGGGAGAAAGGATATTTGGGATAGAGTCGTGCTGGGAGTGGTTCCTCCAGGGTTTTGCTGCAGTCAGCAGTGTGCTTATCTCCAGCGTGGAAACCTTTGCTCACACTCTGACCACAGAGGGTGAAGGATGTGGTGCCAAAGCTGTGGGGCTGGTGGCTGAAGAGTTAAACAGCCCCACCAGCACACACTGACAGCTTGCTCGAACACCAGTGTCACTGGGAGCTGTAACTTGTAACTGGGAGCTGTACCTTGTAACTCAGAGCTGTAACCTGTAACTTGGGGTGTCCCCATGAGTCTGAGCTGCGGATCTTTCCCATGAGCCTGTGCCAGCACCGTCCAAAGGCAGGAAGCTCTGCCCACAGCCTTTGCTTGCTTTGGCATGTTTTTTCCCTGCGAACTTTGCTGTATTTTTAGCTTGCCGGAAGCTCCCCATGGTTATCGGCAAACAGCTCCGTACGCTGCCAGCTCCCAGAGCACTGACATCCCCACTGCTGTGGGCAGAGCCACAGAAACACCTCCCACCCCTGGAAAAAACCCTCCGAGGGTCTTAAGTGGGGGTGCCAGGGTGATGGGCAGTGGTTCCTTGTTGGTGTGGACAGCTCTGACGGGGTTGATGTCTCCTGGCACGCGGCCGGGGCCGCCGGTCCTGCCAGTCGGCGCTGCCGGGGGCCCTGGGCAGC
>NW_008652656.1:1275-1538 GCF_000695815.1 Acanthisitta chloris
TTCTCCCTGGGCCGCTGGTGCAAAAGTTGCCACCAGAGCCAGGGACACCCGTCCCACCCCGGCGTGTCTCGCCCTTAGCAAGCAATGGAAATCCCAAACTGTCTCGTGAGCGATTTCGAAAGCGGGTGTCGGAGCGGGGCCGTGGGTGGCACGGGGCCGGCGCGGTGGAAACCTGCTGCCTCCTTACTCAGCCGGGCAAAACCCGCGTGGCTTTGCCGGCGGCGACTCGTTCCTTGCGTGCGGCTCATCTGCGTCTTCGTCAG
>NW_008652657.1:0-817 GCF_000695815.1 Acanthisitta chloris
GATTTGATCTTTTCCTTCCATATTTAATGATTGATTGTCCAGCAGTAGTTGCACTCCTTTCCCATATTGCTAGGAAATAAAGGGAAAAAATATGAAGCTGTATGATATATCACTTCACAGCATCAAACCTTACAGTCTCAGTTTCTTCCTTTGCATCATGCCTGTGCAAACTGCCATGCCACATCCTCTTTGCCCACCCTGGTCTCTGGTCACTTGTGCTCCCAGGAGCTGCTTAAATCTCCCGTGCTGCTCCTGGCACTGTTGCCTCTGGTTGGCTGCCAAGGGCTCCCAGGCTCGGGCAGGACTCTGGAGTGCTGCTCGGGAGTCTCAGAGATCAGGAACCTCCTGTACAGCCCCATCTGAACTGATTTTAGCCTGGACTTACATCAACTGCTGCAGTTGCTGCTGCTGTCACATACTAGAAAGCTAAGTTTAAAATCAAGAATTTTGTACTAATAATTTGATGGATATCTCCAAGATCTTACCCATCTTTTTATCTACCTATTATATAGTCATCTGGACATAGTCCCGAGTAATGTGCTCTAGGGGTAGCCTGCCTGAACAGGGAGGTTGGACTGGATGACCTTTAGGGACTACTGGAGTTCCCTTTCAACCTTACCCAGTCTGCCATTCTGTGATTCCATGATATAGTTACATCTTCAGCTATTCTTACTTGTTGTTTTAGAGCTAATGTATGCATTAGAATATAACCTATACTTATGGAATGGCACAAGAACAGACAAATTCCATTTCAGATCAGGAAATAATACTTTCTTTCTTTAAAAAAACCAAAAAAACAAGTGAATGCAGGAACTTC
>NW_008652658.1:0-763 GCF_000695815.1 Acanthisitta chloris
TTGGGGATGAAGGCCCTGCCATATCATGGTCGTTCGCTGTGCAGGCTGATTTGCACTTTGATTTCTTCCTCTGAACGGGGGCAACTGCTACCGGTTCAGGCTGTTAGGGTTCAGTGACAGTTTGTGGGGGGACACTGACGGTGCCTGTGGTTTCTTCCTCCCTCTGAGGATGATGTGCCATACCAAGCATTCTGACTTTCAGCATGGTATACGTGGTACAGGCCATGCTAAGCAGAACGAACAACAAGTATATGCCCTCCTTGACATTCAGAGAGAATCCCATATTTGCAAAAAATTCTGTGCCAGGCCTGAAAGGCTGGAAAAAACCATCCCCGCAGCTTTGAGGGGGAACTACCTGCCAGCTGTAATACTCGTGTATAGGCCGAATAATCATATGAGAACTGCTTTATTGGTATATTATGTCTATTGTTCATTACCTCGGAGGTTAACATACAATAGACATAATATACCAATAAAGCAGTTCTCATATGATTATTCGGCCTATACACGAGTATTACAGCTGGCAGGTAGTTCCCCCTCAAAGCTGCGGGAAAATATAGAGACTTAGGTAGCAGAACCATGTAAGCATTTTTAGCATCATAGCGAAATAGGTGGATTTCACACTACAAAATATTGTAATTCTGACTTTCTCCGGATCGAGCCACACGTTTGGCGCCAAAATTTGAGCTGGTTTGAAAAGCAAACCAGTGAGAGACTCTGAGTCAGAAGTACAATTTAATATGAACAACACAACAAAACAACA
>NW_008652658.1:1112-1411 GCF_000695815.1 Acanthisitta chloris
GTTAATCAGAGACAGCCCCCTGAGAGAGCCATCATGATTGCCCTGAGAGAGGGACAAGGTGATAACGATCACTGCCCCACCTGTTTTAACGGCTTGTGGAGATGATAATAGAATACATACTAGTGGATACACCCCACACTGCAACCTGGGAGAAAAGTGATGCAGACTAATCCTGATGATTGTACAACTTCCTGTTCTGTAAATGGTTTCCAGGATTGCTCCATCACCTTCTCAAGACCTGTGATGGGGTTTATATTCCTGTAGGTCCCCAAGTCTTCCTTTTTGTCTTTCTTGAAAAT
>NW_008652659.1:0-19056 GCF_000695815.1 Acanthisitta chloris
TATTATTGCAGTTCCTAACAGAGTCCCCCTCTCACTCCCTCGTAGGTCCTTCAGATACTGACAGACTGCTATGAGGTCTCCACGCCGTCTTCTTTTTTCCAGGCTGAACAGCCCCAACTTCCTCAGCCTGTCTTCACAGGGGAGATGCTCCAGTCCTCTTAGCAACCTCGTGGCCTCCTCTAGACTTGCTCCAACAGTTCCATGTCCTTCTTATGTTGAGGACACCAGAACTGTGTGCAGTATTCTAGGTGAGGTCTCATGAGAACAGAATAGAGGGGAAGAATCACCTCTGCTCAGAAGTGTCTGCTCAGAGAGTCTCCAGGAGGGAAGGAGCACCCACTGCCCCAAGGGACCCTGCTAGAAACTTGCCTCTCTACCTCGGGGACCTGTCACTGGCTTAGGAACACACACACACGCGGCTGTTTGGCACCAGATGGTCACCGAGCTGCTCTGAAGTGTTAATGTAATAGCTTTATCTACCTACTGCCTGCCCATACGGCTCCCATGTGCCAAGGAGAGCAGCTTAGAAGTGTTCTTGCTCCTCAACCTGCCAGCAGTTCAACCCAAGGAAGGCCGCCCCATTTGTCCACCTTTACCTCGTGACTTCCCCGTGCCTTTATACAGCTTAAATAAAAATAAAACACACTTCATGTGTCCACATTTCCCTGTGGTGGCTCTTGTACCCCAGGGCAAGCCACACATTGCTCCTTGGGTTTCCCCTCCAAGGACAGTTCCTGACATGATGAAGCCACAACTAGTTTAAAATTGTCCTTCCTGCACAGCTTCTGGTCACCTTGAGCAGCATCACAAGAAACTCCGTAAATACACAGCCTCTGCTTGCCCAGCAAGGCCAGACTGGTAAAAATAATCCCCCAATCCGCACATCACGGGGTAATACGGAATGACAGCTGACACCCCCCTGGGAGCTGTGCCCTCCCAGCCAGCCTGTCACCCTCCTTGACTCACCTCCCTGCCTCCACCATCAGTTGCATACTGGAATCCTTGTGATACCTGCAAAGTCAGTCAAAAAATTAGGAGTCCCAATTCTATAGCCTTAATATACAAATATCTGTATATATGGTGAGCAGCACTGGTGGTACAACTTCCCCCCCTGGCCACACTATGATCTCAGAAATGCTCATTAGGCCTCAGCCTTGACAAACAGCACCTGGGCTAAGCTGCTCTTGAGCTTAGCAGAAACTCTATCTGCTCCCAGGTACTAGTGCTGTCTAACAAGCTCTTGCTTTTTAACAAAGAACCTCAGAAACTTATTTTTCTTGCCTGAATAACAACCAAGTGGAACAACATTTTCATTATTGCACTTTCAAAGAGATTTACATACCCAAATTGTGGCCAGGATGGAAAATTGCCATGACTAAAGTCAAACTCTCTTGCAACCCTATAGACAGCAAGGAGAGGCCTCCTCAGTGAGGTAGCACTCCTAAGTGAGACCCTTTGAGTTCTTCCGGGCTGTTGCATTTATGATCAGTTCGATTAAACTTTACCTGATGTTTTCATGTTATGTAAAAATAGCATCATTCAGGTGCTCAGGTTAGATGCAGAGTAGTTGGAAAGTATCTCATGTGAAATGGTTAAATAAGAAATGATAAATTATATTTCATATTATTTGCTCTGTCTAATCCAGAAATGTTAAACTGAAAAAAAGTTGAGAGGCAAATTATATGTCATTTTTGGGAAAATCATTTGAGTCTTGTCACTGCAGAAATAGATGACTACTTTTACACACAAATCATCCCACTGAGGTTACAAAGGTGTTTCATAGAAACACAGGCACAACCATAAGTGTTTACAGAATCAGGTTCTACTCTAAAATAGAATAGATCTTAAATACACATAAATCTGGAGTTAATCCTGAAATCTTTGAAACACTTTGGCCTTAGTCCCAGCAAATCATTTTAGAATGTTCTAAATGTTAAACACAAATTCGAAGTTGACTTAGGAGAGTAAGACCAAAAACCATTGTTTTGTTGTATGCTCTGTGACAACTGAGATTTTTTTTCACTGTTGTAAAGTACACATGGAAGGTTTCATATAAGAAGTCAGCAATGGACAGAAAACTGCTTGTGTGTGCCTGGAACTGACAGTAAATAAATAAAGTATTTTTAAATGGCATAGCATTATGGGAAGTTTTCTTATGGATATAAAGATCCCTAATTGGTGGGGGGGTTAAGAATGTGTTCCTTTTGTTTTAAAAGAAAAAGCTTCCAAAACTGCCCTCCTGGGTGCCAGGTCTTTCTTACCTAGCATTCTAACTACATGTCCCTTCACAAATTCCATTAACAATATGTATTCAGTCCAGTACTAAACAGAAGAATGACAGCTTTGAGTCCCAAAATTACGCATTTTTAATTGAGGTACAGGAAAATTTAATTGTATAGAGTATTCAATTTTATTGGCACCTGACATGGACTGTCTCTGGTCATTTTTTAGAAAGTATATTCATGTCTTCTAAAATAATGTTTACAAAATTCCCAGAGCAATATGTGTCTACTTTTCATGAGTCAGTACATGCTGCTCTTGCCAATACTGAGAAATAACACAATTACTGAAGCTTTGGCGTTCAGTTCAGAACTTTGGCTGCTGTTGGATTAGTAATCCAAAGTAGTGGGAAATGATCATGCACCAGTTATGTCTCAAGTGTTAGCAGGAATTCTTCAGCCTTCAACAAACACTAGCATCTGATTGCATTTCACACAGATAGAATCATATTAATTAAACATTTTAATCTACTGTATTTTGATATCAAAATTGAGTTATTTACATGAGTCTACCTCCTTGGTAACTTAAAAGTCATTGATTATTAAGTGTTTGAACTCTTTCATAGCACTAATGAACAAATATGATTAATCACAGTACACTTTGTGATCATACTGGTATGAAATGTGGGTTTTTTTAAAGCTCAGCTTGGAAAACACTCTCCTGTTTGCATGAGTGCAATGGGTATTAAATGTGTGGTCAGGGCAGTCAACAGTCAGGCTAAAGGAACACGTGGTCACTTGTAAGACTGAAAGAAATTGTCAACATATTTATTACTTAGAAACATTATTTTAAAAGGACACACCATAACATTGTATGTTCTCAGGTCATCATGAGAACCTGTTACCAAAAACCATGCAGAATTAATAACAGATGATTTCTTCCACTTAAAGATCAGTAAATATTCAAGAAGACCCTGTTGTATTTTGACACCCCAGTTGCCCTCTTAGAGTGATAGACTCTTCTTGTCCACTGCAGTACCTTTGTGAAAACAGTGACAGCTGAGCTGTCTGTCAAACAGATCCCTTCCTGATCTTTTTTGCTTTTAAGCATCTCTTCGTCTGTGTTTTATCAGTATTTAAAACTACCCCCTTGATGGACACAGCACTTCATGAGTAATTGCACTATACGATAGTATCAGAAAGTAATAAAAAGAGGAGAACTACCTTATTTGTAGAGTCAGAGTAATTGTGATATTCACAGCTTTGTGTAGCTGAATTATCTGAGGGTCAAAATGTTTTAAACTGGGCGCTCAGAGTTTCCAAACTAAGCTTTTGTCTTCCACACATGTGTTGTAGATTCCATTGTGTTACACGTCTACAAATTCTGCTGGTTATCTTTAACAAGTGAACAGAAGACTCATTGGAGTCAAAATGCTTTTGGGA
Source organism: Acanthisitta chloris (assembly GCF_000695815.1). NCBI lineage: Eukaryota > Metazoa > Chordata > Aves > Passeriformes > Acanthisittidae > Acanthisitta > Acanthisitta chloris. Next base: position 3,663 of record NW_008652659.1, read on the forward strand.
TTATAATTAACTAATTATGTATTAGAAACAACACAGATTATCAGGTTTTCAGATTTAAACAAATATGTTAAGCATAATCGTATTCTCTGTATTAGAGAATGCAGGTGCTGAAACTGTTTCTGGAGGGCTCAAACATGAGTGTCATGTGTCTAATTTAATAGAGCTGTCTGTGAGCTTACCCAGGCTCACTGACCTGTGCTGTTTTGATGACCATTACTCCACATATGTCAGCTTTGGTTCACTCCTACTGGTTTGAATGGTCAGCAAAAAGTGTGGAGAAAAGTAATTACTAAGCAAATAGTCCCCAAAGCAAAGGCAACCATACAAATAAAATTGTTATTTCACTTACTGCATTGTTATTACTCCAGAATGAGCTGAGCTCCTAAAGAGCTTTTGCATGCAGAAGATTGGAGCATTGCTAGATACTAGATAAAGAATCAGAGTGAAGAGGAGTATGAATGTATTCTAATCTCTTCAAAGCAGGATACATGAGAGAAACAAAGTGCTTTTGGGAAAAGCACACCTCCCTCTCTTACCATGCCCTTCACTCCAGCTCTGCATTTATAGTAGTGGTGTCAACATCTTTTGCTCTTCCCTGTATTTATAGCTACTTGTGCACCTCAGCTGGATTAGTTCTAATATGTCCCTAAATTTAAAATGACAGTCCAGAAAAAACTACACTTGTTCAAAATCACAAAATAATACAGGAAGCACTGAATAATAGGAAAGCTGGATGTGCTTATTGTGGTAGACAGCAGTGTGGCCATTATGGCTCTGGCACATACATTACATATTTTCTTACTCATTCCATATGCTGCTGCTGAGTGTCTGGCCCAAGGCAGCTATGTACCCGGGGTCGTATTTCATAATGCTTCCCTATTGATTGTATGAAACACGGGCAGAATTCCTGCTAGACGGCAAACTGCTTCAGAATAAAAAAAGCACACGAAAAAGATGAGCCTCTGTCCAGGCCTTTTTCTGCCTACAGGTAAGCCCAGAACAATTATACTGTGTATATTTATATTTAGTCTTAATCCTCATCTTCCTTCTTCCTTTTCTCTCTTTTTGGGCTCTCCAAGACTTCAAGGGAAATCTCAGTGAGACTGTGGTAAAACAGCGTTCTGGTTAGGCAATTCAAGGGAGTGGTAAACACCATTTTCTGCCATCATTCTGCTATCCAATGGCACTTTTCTGTCAGAAGCAAATATCCTGTGTCATATTACCTGTGAAAGTAATTTTAGCATGACCTTACAGCTTAATCTCATATTTTCATCCTGTCTTTGCACCACCAGTAAAGCTCCTGCAGCAGATCATGTAGACCTCCTCTGGCTTGTGAAATCTGGATGGTTTCTTTACTTGTCGTTAGAAGTTATTCTATAGCTGTCTGTGTATTTCTGCATTATTAGCACACAGTATTAGCAAAACCAGGTATTTGTATGTGGAGTGTGGTCTTAACACACAGTGCTTTAGCACATTTTTATGGTGAAATTTGAGATTGCCAAGGAGCTTGTTTTGTGCCCCTTTTTAATGCAGTTTCATTTATCCACTGTAACATTGGTGTAATTAGCTATAACTGCATTGCATAATACTATGGCAACACCCAAGCAGACACTGGGCTTGATAATATACCCAGAGGACATGGAACTCAGTGCTGTGTATGCCTGTTCCTCAACATACAACACACATGTGAAAAAAAAATACAAGAAGAGCTATACACAATTCCTCAACCTGGAGATAGCCAGGACCTAAACTCAAGCTAAAAGGATATTTAGTCTACAGGGGGACAGGTAGTGGATTTGTTTCCACTACTCCTGGCAGATGGAAAGCGTTGAAATTAATATGATGATACAGCAGCGATCTCAAGGTTCCTTCCAAGCACCAGCACAGACCTCTGACAGTAGATATTCTTCTGCTAGTACCCTGATTGTACAACTGGAGCACATTTGTGACTACACATTTTTATGAAGTACAAATCATGAAACATTTCTTTTTTTAAATCAAAGTAATTAAACCTGCACTTTTCATCCCTACCCTCATACAAGGCAGAATTTGGCGAAGTCAGGTGCATTTTTGCTCTATAAAAACTAAAATCGTTGCTAAATAAAATAATTTTCTTAAAATATATTTGTGCCTAATAATTTGTCAGATTCATTGGAAAAAATAATAAATTTGCATGCAAAAAGATGTATGCATGTTTTTATCTTCATTAATATCAGAGAAAAAAGAATTTGAAAAGATTTATCAGCTTGCAAATCTCACTGCATTTTCTATCCATTCACCTTGGTAACTACACAGAAATGATACATGCATATTATTCTGATCTGTTGTGTGTTTGACAAATTGAGTTTTATGCAGTTATCATGATGAAGATTTATTTAAATGTATTGTAAAAAGGCTATTTATGTTTAGGGAGCTCTTATGAGTTACAAGCATAGCAAAACTAATGTGTTTGCCCTTAAAGTAAAAGAAAATCATGGGCACTGTAATTACTTACTGTAATAACCAGAAATGCTAAAAGTTATTCATACCCTGTCTTTTTTTGTAAAACTGGCCATATGTGATTTTTCTGTATTAAGGGGATATAGTCAAACTGTGTTCCTTCTTCCTGGATTTCAGAAATGGTGTAACATAAAATTGAACAACCCTAATGCCTTTCAGTCCCTAGGCAAATGCCTTGCCTCTTCTTACTTTGCCAAAGCAATGAGAACGAAGTATTATGATTAGAGGAAATTACTGCAGTAACTTCCCAGTCAAACCAGATGTTAATCTCAGTGCAGTCTCAGTTGAACTGCTACTTTGAGATTATTTGACATCAAGGACTCCTTTACATTCAGTGTGTAGGAAGGCCACGACTGCACCGAAAGAACACAGGCATGTTATAGCAGATGACATGGATAAATGCCGAAACCCTACCAATTTTTAAGGACTAAACTGCCCTGGAATGGATTCAGTGCTACAGACATCCATCAGGGTCCACGTATAAATGGAGTGAGACTGCACTTTGGTGTGGAATGGCTCAAGCAGGCATCAGTACTTGGGCAAGTCCTTTTCTGCTCAGGGGAGGTGGAAGGAGGTCTGGGTCTCTCTGAAGTAGTAGGCCTAAAAGCTGTCATACTGAGCTGTGGATAGAGGTGCCTTTGAATAAAATGCAGTGCCTGGCTTAAAGGCGTGGCAGGGCTGCAGACATGGTCACAGACAACTGCTGGTTGCAAAGGAGTGGAATTATTTGGAAACACCATACATTGTCAGTTTAGTGTGAAGTTTTTTCTCCTGGATGTTCATAATTGAATTCAAGTGTTTCCAAGCTCACTAGATGATGTGCATGAAGGAATACTTAGAATATTTTGGATCCATCTACTGGAATATATTTAAATATATTTAAGCTTTTTATACTTATACCAAGTACTACACAGATAGTGAAAATGCCTTTTATGTTTAGCCCTGTGTCATGGTTTAACCCCAGGCAGCAGCCAAGAGCCAGCAGCTGCTCACACTCTCTCCTCCCCCCTCTTCTCCCCCAACCCGGAGGAATGGGGAGGAGAAAAAATAAAGTAAAATATGTAGGTTGAGATAAGAACAGTTTAATTATAACAGAGAGCAGAATGAGCTAAAATGCTAATGGATAATAAAAAGAACAAAATCAGTGATGCACAATACAATTGCTCACCACCCGCGGACTGGCGCAACCCCAAACCTTCCCCTGGATCAGCCCTTCCTGCTTATGCCCTGGGCATGACGTGGCATGGTGGGGAATATCCCTTTGGCTAATTCAGGTCACCTGTCCTGCCTATGCTCCCTCCCAGTTTCTCTTGTGTGCCTTCTGATGGGCAGAGCATGAGACTGTGAAGTGCCTTGAAGAGCCCATGCACAAGACCCTTTTTTTCCCCAAGTTTCATTATAAAAGAGGCATTTTTCTTTCTTCTTAACATGCTGTCAGAAAAGAGGGAGTGATTCAAAGAGTCACTGGGTGTATTGTGATTACCTCAAAGATGTAACCTCAAAGAGCAGCTTTGTCCAAAATTTGAAGAACTTTGTCATACACAACTTCTTGCAAGAGCTGAAAAGAGGGTACTTGGATGGTACTTGAGGGTACACAGCTGGCCTAACAGCAGACTGGTCCAGCACAGGCAACCTGTTGATATACTGGGCATGTGGAAGAAATTTACAATCACCGAAATTTCATATATCAGCAAGAATAAATGTGATAATGAAAATGTTGAACCCACAAATGAGAAGCCAGATATTGAAATGTGCTGTAACAGTGGTTTGAAAATCCCCCTGCTTTATACAATAGCCATGCTTAATGCAACCTGGTGTCAAACTGCTCTTGCAGAAGTAGCCGTCGGTGCAGGCTGGATGTGTTCTTGAAAAGTAGTATGGGGTATGTTATAGAAAAACCAAGCCCTTTCTATTTAAGAATAGTTAATCCCTGTATCAGATTATACAGGATGTTTGTCATAATTCTCCAGGGAAGGTGATTCAAGAAGAGATTAAGTATGTCTTAGTGATGGTATATACGCTGTGTCTGAGCAGGAGGATGGGCTAGATGACCTCTTTCAGATCCTTGCAACCTTCCATTTCTATTGTAATCATGACAAATCCTTTTTCTCCTGCTTAAACCTTCTCCCCTACCTGGATTAACAGATTTCATTTGAACTTCATGGCTGTTATAATTTTAGCAGCAAGTTTAATGCTCTGTGTTCAACCACCACCCAAATGATTCACCTGGTGACTTGGGCATGCCTGTACTACGGAACCTGAAGAAAGAATCCCTGCCTTTCAATATGCTGGCAGAAGAGGTGGAAACTTTTTTTTTCTGCATAATTATGCACAAAACCACCAAAGTGCCCTTCAGGGGCATTAAAATGAATTTACCTTGTAATTACTGAGGTTGTTACTGTTTATATCATTTTTCATTTCTAATTCTGGGGTTATAACCTCATGTGAGGAAATGAGAAGCAATAGGCAAAACCAGGCAAACCCAGGCAATTCCAGGGTATGCAATACGTGTACACCTATATCAGGAACTTTTCTGACAAGCAGTTTTCTGTTGCTCAGTGATCAACAGCCATCTACATAAAGCAAACAGAAAAGCAACAGGGCCTAGTTATGATGATAATAAAATCCCTATCCTATAACTTTCTTGCCTTCATAACTTGCACATTCTTTATTTACATTAACATCTTTCTGAAAGAGGTTTACACAAAGGGGTTAATTTTATTCAATTTTTTTATCCTCAGAGTAGAATAAATTAGTGAAATAACCCAACATATTGAGAAACAATGAAATGGGGGGCATAGAGGTTTCCAATCTACAGATTACGACCAACCCATGAAGTTGCCAGACATTTTAGAGCTTTTAATTCCCAGTTGTTAGCTTATAGGAACTGTAGCCTTTTTGTTCTCGCTGTGATTATTTATTTTAATTCAATATCTTTGAAGATTTTAATTTTATAGGTCATATGAAGGCAACTATGGGCACTAAACACTTAAGAATGAAGCGTTGTAGTTAGGTATTCGATTTATGTGCCCTAGAGTTAAAGATCTCAAAACTTCATTGTGTTACTATCTTATAGATTGTCACAGATGTATTAAGCCATCTTTCCACAATGTACCAGTGTGCACCAAACAAGGGGCAAACAGAATGACTCTGGATGATGAAGGGACTTAGCAGATCCATAGCCAACAATGTACAGCTTTTTTTTTGTTCCCATGCAGTTTCAGTCTGTTCATAGAAATCTACTGTATTTGCAATAAGTCTTTATTGATCTGTCACTACATACACAAGTGTTAAGTACTGGAATCAGATTCATTTGTGAAGAAAACTTGTGTCACTGCAAAATATCTGCCACACTGGAAGACTGTGATTTTAACAGTGTAAGACTATGGGAAAAGCTAATTTTGAGTAAGCAAAAGACCAGCAGATTGAAGCAAGTTGTGTCAAGAGGATGGCTCAGCACCACCATACCCAGGAAGCTGCCTGATAGAAAAGCCTAAATATTGTTGCTGTGTGGAAAGAGAGTGCTCCCTAGGCCTGGATAAAATGTGATATTAAGACATCCCCTGTACTAAGACATCCTCTACAAGTTAATTTTTACTTCAACTGATGACAGTTAGACACCTTAACTGCTGTCAGGCCATCAGAACTTCAGAGTTATGCCCCTCCAACTAGAAAGTCAACGTTCGGCAAAGCTCCATGAAGGCAGACAATACAAGGCCATTAACCCTAATGTTATCTCTGCTGACCTGTTTCTGCTAGGAAGAAGCTTGTCTTTCTAACCTAAACTGGTATTTTGAAAAAGCCAATTATTGAATTTGTTTCTGTGGTCCAAATTTGATTCTTGTATCCCAGGAAACCTGAGGCATTAGGAATCCTCCAATCTAAATATACCAAGTAAGGAAAAAAAACCCCAAGTATATGCAGAAGGCCAGTGTTTCACATATTCCATATTCTGTGAGAGTTTGTCCTGAGGACTGAACAACCATAGAAATTTGCCTGCCTGTTGATGTGTCTTTTGGTGTGGAATTTTTGTTTGTGTATGAAACTGTGTGTTGAAGACTGATCATGCTAGTGACGCTATAACCTGGTGTTGTTGCACGGTCAGTAACAGAGTAATACAGTGCAGTGCTGTTTGCTGAGATAAATACATATCATAGTCCAGTGCTTTATTAAGGAATCTCACTAGTCTCAGTTGATAAACGTAGTACCTGTGTTGGTTCAAGGCTGTGATTTATTACCTGAGAGCTTTTCCACATTTTTATCTCTTAATGCCATTGACAAAGCTCAGCAGTTTGTACTGAGTATTGCTATATTATATCATTCAGGTAAGATAAGATTATTCTTTTAAATGAAATTCTATCAATATTTCAAAGATTTCTCTGAAAAATGTATTTCTGTCAGACAGAATGCAATTTCTGACAGTCTTTCTCACTCTCTTTGTGGATCTGCAGCTTAATTCACATCTCAGCGTTTTCTTTGTGGCTACTAGAGTACATGGACAGGGATGCATTTCCAAATGATGGAACTTATCTTCAGGAGATGTAGATTTCAACCAGATAAAAAAATAATGTTATTTCTCCCTTGGAAGAAGCTCTCTGGTCTTGCCTATAGTTCCATTAGCCCAAAGCTCAGTTACTAACACAATAGGTGACCTGAAGAGGTCAGGAACTTACCTACACAACAGGCTCAGGAACAGATTTGTAAAAATCAGTCAGGAAATTGCACAGAAGCATGTAAGAGCACTGCAGGGAAGATAACAGAAGGAGCTATTATCATCTGAAGAATAAAGGATCACAAGCTTGATTTTTTTTCCCCAAGGAGAAATAAGTGACTGATCAGAATGGTATTGTCATCGTTACTATGCTGTCTTTGTATATATGTGGTTTACTCCTAAAAAGGACTGTCTTTTTCTAGGGAATATTCTAAAACAGTCTTAAGGAACTATCTTCTTACATCATTATATTTTCTATTGAACCCGTCTCAAAAGTAAATTGACTTCAGGACTGTCAACTTTTTGACTTTCTTTTAATTGTGACTATCATATATAGGATTTTCCTTATAAACTACTTTTCTGGACTTACATATACAAGGGAAAATAATGTTAAAATAACACATGACAATTCCTCACAAGCGGAAGTGGAGGGAGGGGAAGGTGCTGATCTTTTCTCTCTGTTGGTCAGTGACAGGACCTGAGGGAACAGCACAAAGCTGTATCAAGGGAGATTTATATTGGATATTATGAAGAGAGTCTTCCCCTAGAGGACGTTTGGACAATGGAATAGCTCCCCATGGCAGTTGTCACAGCCCCAAGCCTGACATAGTTCAAGAAGCATTTGGACAATGCTCTCAAGCCCATGGTGTGATTCTCGGGGATGTCCTGTGCAGGGCCAAGAGTTGGACTCCAGTGATCCTAGTGGGCCCCTTCTGGCTCCAAATATTCCGTGACTCTGTGTGATTCTGTGAATCTAATCAAATCATGGAAGTCACTTCCAACTCAGGATACTCTGTGATTCTATGACATGTTGCTCCCCTACTTTTATCTTTGCACTTAGTATTTTTACTGCCCCATAAGAATCCAAAGTACAGTACAAACACTTATCAACCCTTACAAAGCCACTGATATTGGATAGAAGAACAAATGATCTATAGAATATCAATAATAAAATTGAAAATAAAAGAGATTAATTATATGCTCCTAACAGATTAAAACAACCAATCAGAAATTCAGTACATATGAATTCTCAGCTCTTAGTTCTATGTCTGTCTCCTTACGAGGCCCTTGCAGTGTGAAGTGTGGCAGGCTCACCCTTGTCCTGAAATGTCCTGAATTTCCCTGTTCAGAAGTCACCCAGTCCTTCTTTGTGATGCCCACCAGGAGTGACTCTGTGTGTTTATGTTACTCTCCCTATAGTCTGTAATTATTTCATGTGCATTTAGAGCCTTCTCCCTTCCTGAAAAACTGTGACTGAGATATGGCAACCTATCCTTTCAGTAACATACCATGTCACCATATTGTCCTCTCCAGGCAATTTTGCAGTAATTAAGGAAAATACAGTGACTTGCCAAGGACTCAAACATGCTTTTTCCAGGAACCCCACTGGGGTGATTAGTGTGCATACTGGCTGTAAGCCAACTGAGATGTTTCCACCTCAGGAGCAGAGCTTCCCTTCCAGCATTTACCAGGCTTTGAGTCCCTGTTTGCACAGCGAAGCTTGTTCTGGGAGAGCTGTAGCACTGTCTGTTCTCCTGTCTTTGTAGAATCATACAGGATTTGGGTTGAGAGGGACCTCTACAGGTTGTCTAGTCCAAACTTGCTGCAATGAGCAGGGACATCTTCAATTCAATCAGGTTCCTCAGAGCCCTGTCCAGACTGAACTTAATTTAGACCCAGGGATGGGGCATCTACCGCCTCTCTGGGCAACCTATTCCAACATTTCACCACCCTCATCATATAAAAAATCTTCTTTATATCTAGTCTGAATCTGCCCTCTTTTAGTTTGAAGCCATTGCCCCTTGTCCTATTGCAAGAGACTCTGCTAAAAAGACTGTCCCCACCTATATTATAAGCCTCTTTTAAGTACTGGGGCAATAAGGTCTCCCTGAAACCTTCTCTTCCCCGGGCTGAACAACCCTAATTCTCTCAGCTTTTCCTCATAGGAGAGGTGCTACATTCTTACAATCATCTTCAGGGTTTCCTTCCTCTGGACTCCAACAGGTCCGTGTCCTTCCTATGCTGAGAACTCCTCAGCTGGATGCATCATGTCAGGTGGTATCCGCCCAGAGCAGAGCAGAGGGGCAGAATCATCTCCCTCAAACTGCTGCCCATGCTGCTTTTGATGCTTCCCAGGATGTTTGGCTTTGTGTGCTGCAAGTGCACGTTGCTGGCTCCTGTCCAGATCTTCATTCACCAGAACTCCCAAATCCTTCTCAGCAGAGCTGCTCTTGATCTATTCATACCCCTATATTGACACTGGAGGTTGCCCTAAGCCAGGTGGAGCACCATGCACTTGGGCTTATTAGACCTCAGGAGGTTCACGTAAGCCCAGTTCTCAAACTTGTCCAGGCACCTCTGAATGGCATTCAGTTGCATTTTCTGTGGTACAGTTCCAGCCACTGCCCCAATAAGGCCCTTTGAAGACCCTGGTGGTAGTATTTGTCAAAATCCATTGTACGTGTAATAAATACTTTCCTAAAACTCCAGTTTTGTGATATTCTTCATTTTTAAAGACCACAGCAATTATTTATATTTCCTGTCACCTGAGGATTTTTCAATCTCAAACCTAGCTACTCAAAGTGAAAATTGTTTCTATTAGGTTCATCTGGGCCACCATCAAAGATGCTTTTTTTGACTGGGAGTCTTCCTGGTTAATCACTAATCAGGTTAGAGATACATGGTGATGACAGTGATACATCAGCATGTACCACATTCAAAATGGAGTTTACAGTCAGAATGAGATGTCTAATCCCCAGAATCAATCAGAATTCAGAAGCTTTTTTAAGACAGATTTCCTGTATGACTACACATTTCTGAAATGCCCTAAATTGGTTCCTAAAAGAGGTATGTGGAGAAACATGTTTCTAGTATTTCTCCCAGATTCTCTTGAATTGGGCTGGAAAATGCTCATGCTATAAGTAATCATGCACAGAAAGCAGCGCCAGCTTTGCTGCCAAATGTGGAATTTTCCTGATAATATTTTTGAAACTGGGTCACTTTTATGTGAAGTGCTAAATATTTAAATTCAAACTTAATCCTTGAAGTGTGCTAATTCTGTCTTTTGAAGAATTTGATAGTACTTGCAAGGCAAACTCTAAGGACTATTAAAACAAAAAAATCTATCAATTAAAAAAAATAGCCCTTAATATAAAAATAAACAGGAATTTTGGCAGACTGAGTGGCATCTCTTTACTCCAGTACAGAGTTACACCGAATCCACACCAATAGTTTTATGCTTAAAATCAACAGTGTATTCCATGAGTACGGAGAGATGAAAGATGAATTGTTGTAGTTCCACATATGCCCAGTTTAAATCACTAATATATTCATAATTAAGCATTACTTAAGCTTTTTTTTTTACACTGAAGTGTTTAGATTTGTCTTCAGAACACTATAGAATATGAAATCCAAGGACAATTTATCTCTGTGTTACTTACCATTTTGCTCTCGTCAACAGGCAAGAATCATGAGCGGAAGGTGGCCGTGGTTGGAAGAGGAAGAAAATTCACAGGATGTGCAGTAGAATTAGGGTCATTGTTCATACAATCTATGGCAGTAACTTTGTTGAGTAGAGAGGTACTATAGTGATGACTTTACTGTAAGATGCATAAATAGGTGAAAGATGCAGAAGAGCCTACAGAATGTATTTCTAAGCAGTTTCAGGAAATAAACAAAATTCAGCCTCTTAAATATTATAAATCTTCAATATATTTACAGATTAAAATTTTTAAGTTGCAGTATACTGGCTTGACCAAAGTTATAACCTTTACCACTGCTGTGATAAATTTTGATTGCCACTCTTGAGTGTGGATCCCAGTTCTCCTTTGATTTGGCAAAAATACTTGGAAACAGTGTAACTTAGGAAGACATTGCATATCCCATGAGATGATTCAGGGAACCTTAAGACTTTTACTAGTTAATATTTTAGGGAAGGATTTGAAAGTTTTATTCTTTTCTATAAGAAAAAGCTGTTGAATTTTAAAGCTGAAAAGTATGGTATCATCTTGGATACATGAAAAGAAATCCTCTTTCAGAGATGGAGAAGCAACTGTCATTGCCTTGTAGCTTAAACTTATTCTGAACATTCCTGTGCCCTAGATTTTTCCTCAACACTCAGTGCATGTTTTGAGATTAAAGTTGTTCTTTTCGATAATCAGAAATAATGAATGTCGCTGCAGTAGCTTCATACAATATAATTGTACTAGTCTTGGCAGTACTTTGGAACACCAAACATCAAAAACTATTAAAAAACATAGGACAAAATAACATGAAAGGTACAGACAAAGATTCCTTTCTTCCCTTTGCATTTTGCCTGTTAATGGGCTGCACATACTTTGTTTTGTTTACTTCCCTACATGGTGTGCGTATACAAGGCATAATTATCAGTACTGGGAATTAGTCATTGCTGTAACAGTTATGGGAGAATTTCTGATTGCTAACGGACATGTGAGCAATCCAGCGTTGCTAGCAGGGCCTGAGCAAGTTGCAAGCTGAGCCATTTAAGGATGCAGCTGTGGTTGGAATGTGAGAAAGAAGGTAGCAAGATAAACAACTCCCGGGTGTGGGATGCAGAAGTTGAAGATAGTTAAGGGTGGAGAATAATGATTAGGTATTTTATGATTGGTATGTTAATAACCAATTATATTGTGTGTAAGGCAGACTGGTAATAGTAGTTAACCAATCATAAGTGGACGCTTATAAGAGGTGTGTATAAAAGAATCACTTTTGTAAATAATAAAGGACAGTCACGAGACATTCATGAAGATAATAATGGTGTCACAAACTCCTGCAAAAAGTCTTTGAGGGACTTGTCCCAACAGTGACACCTAGAATCCTGTGCTAGCCACCCATTTTTCCTGACTCCCTTAGGGAGTCACCATAAGGTTTTCAGCTCAGGACTGAGTGGGGAGCCTCCTGGGCTAAGTGGTTCTGCCAGCGGTGTTTGTAGCAGGCACACCAGAGAGCACCCTGGTGCTTACCACAGAGAGTAACCCCATTACTTCAGGGTTTAGCAATGAACCCACCTCACAGACATCCTCTCTGATACAGAGGGAGTGTGTTTAAACTGCTCCCTCACTGCAGTGCAAGACTGGTCTCAAGGCAAGCTTTTTCATCGTGATGCTTACTCATAGAGTCCCTCAGGACATCTACATTTTTGGGATGCCATGGAGATCATGTTATATAAAATGATGTATTAAAATGATGTATTGGCTTTTAATCCATGCAAACCAGTACTGAGTAGTCTGTCCACTTTATGTATGAATCCTATTATTTGAAAGATCCTTGTTCTAGTACCTAAAATTTATGTCATTTATTTATGGATCTTGGATGTTAAATGTTTTATAGAAATACAAATGAACCTGCAGTTTCGCTGCATGTGTGTAGTGCAGTCACATTTGTATGTCACTCTCACACCTCACCAAATACTACTCAACTAGCAGTCACTACTTTTTCAAAAAAATGTGCATAAAAATATGTAATATATTAAGCAAATTTCATTTGTTTAATACAGGATATGATTCTTTAAACCTTACGTGACAATTACCTCACAATAATAAATTGATTGCACATATGTGTGCATTAAATAAAGATAATCCCTTCTTAAATTCCTTTAAACTGGCCTTTAACAGACTTGGAGCAGGCCTTTGGGGTACACATACCATTAAGGTTCTGTAAAAGCTTTTGATGTTCTGTGATGCTGACAGCTTTCCTATTGCTTTGAGTGCAACCTAAAGATATTCAGTTATTTGTTGTTGCAAGGGCTCTGTACAAAGGTAATGGGCCTTGATGTCTTCATGCCTGCAGAGAGGGCATGTCATATCCTAGACAACTTTTTGCAGGCACAACTTTCAACAGAGATGTGATTCTACTGTAACTGAAGTAGGTTTCTAATTGTCTGAGGTATGAATTGATGTCAACAGCAGGGACTGTGACTATTGCCTAAATCAAGCAGAGAAGTAAGATTATTTTTTTTGCTAAAGAGATATTCAAGGAAGCCATGCAGCTTTCAGAAATTCTCAAAGTGGTGTTCTGTTGTGGGAAGTAGTCTGCCCTCTTCAGCACTAATCTTAATCTATTGTGTTGGTAAATTAACATCATGAACATTACCAGTGAAACCAAGTACGGAATTGGATGCAAAGTCCATAGATCTGTTGCCATTGTTGGGGTCTGTTGAAGATCTGATCTACTGTATGTAAAAAGAAAGTTGGGCAGATGTTGGTGTGTCTAATATGAAACATTTCAAGTTTGGCACTCAAGCCACTATACAGGTTTTGCGATAAATTGGATGTGTAAATGACTAAATGGTACAACTGTGGTAAGAGAAACAGGAGGAACAATGAAGGGTTGTTGGAATGGGGAAAGCAAAAACTGCAGTAACTGTTTGGATCTCTTCTAGCACTTTTGCAGACAGCAGTTCTGCAGGTTCTTGTCCCCAGAAGACAACAGCCGAAAAGAGCCCATGTTGAAGTCTGATGCTTATTTTTATGGTAAGCCACAAAAAGCATCTTTGATGTTTACAGTGGGAAGCAAGATCACAGTTGATCAGACAGCTGCTGACAAGCTTCCCTTAAAGCACAGCACAATGAGGTTGCTATAGTCAGGAGAGTATTTTTGTTTCTGTTAGAATGAAGCTAATTTGTTTTGCACAATATTAGGAGAAAAATCTTCAAAGCGGAGCCTGAGAAGTTCCATTCCCTGCTTTCTGCCCTTGGTTACCTGTCTCATAAGGATAAGTAACAATACTTGTGGTTTAATAACTATCACCCCAATATACCATGAATTTACTTTCCAGAAATTATGCCTTGTTTAAATGTAATAAAGAATGTTATGAGAAGCTTGCTTCTATTGCTGCCTTCTCTTAGAGTAAATGAGGAAAATTAAACAAGCAAAGGAAGAAGAACACTTTGAAAGTTTCCCCATCACTTCTTTTCTAAGGCTCTGTAAATAATTTCACAACAATTGCAAAAAACACCCAAACTGAGTACAGGTGTAATAAAACCATCAGTGCAGTTGAGTTGGATTTCCTATGATACAATAGGTCAAATATTAGTCAAACCCCAATCTGTTTGCAGGATATGAAAAAAAATATCTGTGTTTACCCTTGCCAGAGCTAGATTTTGAAATGTCCAGGGATATTTATCTGGACAAAGATGGACAGGCTGCAATATTCCAGAGCCTTTTAGGGTGAGAGTGTTCTCTTTAAATTGAGGCAGGAACCCATGCAGTGAATGGTAGAGGCCCCTCAGTTATTCTAGTGTGTTTTGATGCAAGTAACTGCTTAGTGAAAGATGTTACACTGACAGATTAATGTCAGTAGTGCATCACTTTTGATGATTCATTCATTTTCTGAAACATGCTGCTTTCTCACTTTCAACTTTGAAAAACATAATCTATTATTCAAAAATATCAGTTATAAAACCTTCAAACCTTAGGCACAAAAGAAGTAGGACCTCCCAGTAGCTGCTGAAATACTTCTGAGGCAGGAAGGACTTGGACTTCACTTTCATCTTTCTCAATACATGTGATTTCTGAATCAACTGGTGCATGACAAGAAAAAAAGAGTACTGGAAGAAACCACAGTAGTTAATATTCTATATAATGAGAGGGCATTGAATTCTAAGTACAGATTTGCACCATGCTTTCCTGTTAAACACCTGTATAAAGAGGTAATTTAACCTCTGGATGGATGGCATGTAGAATTGGCCCTAGTTACCTAGACGGATTTCTACAATGACTTTTCTGTTTCATGCGCATTCAGTTATAATATTTAAACCTGGTAGATATTCCTTAGGGCAAGAATTACAAAAATATGCCTGTGTGCTCATAGAATCATAGAATTTTAGGGGTTGGAATGGACCTTACAGATCATCTAGTCCCAAACCCCTGCCATGGGCAGGGACACCTCCTCACTAGACCGGGTTGCTCAAAGCTTCATCCAACCTTGCTGTGAACACTGCCAAGTTTGGGGCAGCCACCATGTCCCTGGACAACCTGTTCCAATGTCTCAGCACCCTCACAGGAAAAAACTTTTTCTAATATCTAGCCTAAATTTCCCCTCCTTCGACTTGAATCCATTAACCCTTGTCCTATCATTGCAATTCCTAACAAAGGGTCCCTCTCTGGCTCCCTTGTAGGCCCTTCAGATACAGGCAGACTGCTATGAGGTCTCCACACAGTCTT
>NW_008652660.1:0-4216 GCF_000695815.1 Acanthisitta chloris
GTCACCGCCTTTGTGCCCTGGGATGGGCACCGCAGCGGCAACCCTGTGCGCTTCCACAGCGTGCCTGCCTTCGCTGCTGCCACCGGTGGGGACCGGGAGCGCTGTGCTGGCTTTGGGGAGGGTCGGTGGGGACTGTGCGGGGGTTGGGCGCTGGCAGTCTGGTGAGGGGCATCTGGCAAATCCCTCACTAATTCCGGTGTTCCTCTGAGGCTGGAGGGGTGTTATAAGGCATCACATGCTGCTTTCTGGCAGGGGAGCACTCAAGTCATCCCCGCCCATTGTCCTTGCATGCAGCTGGGTTTTTCCACTCTGTATCCAAGCCCATGGCTCAGCATGGTTTCTCCTCCTCACTGCTCTTGCTTTCTCTGCCCAGATTTGGCCATTGATGTCCCTGGTCACGGGAAGGTGGTGGTTGACATTGGCTATGGTGGCACTTTCTATGCCTTCCTCAGTGCCGAGCAGCTGGGCCTTGATGCGAGCTTGTCAAAGACCAGAGACCTCGTCAGTGCAGCGAGTGCAGTGACTGAAGCAGTGAAGAAACAGGTATGGTGGAGCCCTGCAGCACCCCAGAGTGTTCCCTTTGGGATGACTGCATCAGACTGAGACACTCAGGACTGGAGGGGCACATCCTTTCAGAGTCCTCCTCTCTCTCAAAAGGAGCTCAGTTGTGAGAAAGAGCTCACTTTCCTGTTTCTGTCTGTGTTACTAGAAAGACAGAGGTGGAAATGCAGCAGTATGGCCTTGTCCCATTCCTCTGGTCTCTCACAGAAGCTGTACTGCTCGCTTAGCTGCTGCATATGTTGGTGACCCTTTCTGTGCTGTTCCCAGTTCAAGCTTCATCACCCTGAAAGTGAAGACCTGGCTTTCCTCTACGGCACCATACTGACAGATGGGAAAGATGACTTTAGCGAGGAGCCCACCACCAACATCTGTGTGTTTGCAGATGAACAGGTACAGTAATGGGCTCTTCTGAGGCACATGAGGCACCACCTTTGTCCCTTCTTAGAACCACTACAGAGAAGAGGGACAGTTCTGCTCTCAGTTTGGCATGTGATGGCTTCTGCTACTGTCATGTCTCTGAAGAGCCAAGTGTCACTGCACACATACAGTTTTAGTTCCTAATGGCACAAATACCTCTGCACATCTTAGAGGCATTTTAAAAGGGTTCATAACCATGTCCCATTGGCAGGCACTTCCCAGGACTTCAGGGGTTGGGATCCCAACATTGTGCAAGTCCCTAAAGTCCTAATCTAGAGAATGGTTGAGGATGAACAGAAAGAAATTTGATCTAAAATTCTGTCCTTGTCTGTAGTGGATAAGGTATCACATAAATGTCAGGGGCAGTTTTGGCTGGACTTCCCAGCAGTGAGGAGTGTGGAGCACTGGGACAGGCCACCTTGGAAGCTGGTGGTTTTGAAAACCAGGCTGGCCAGCAGGAGAACCAATCTTGCCTTGAGGCATGAGAATGGGACAGGTGGCCTCAGCCATTCTCAGTCCTTTCACTCTGGTGCTGGGAAGCTTTCAAGTACTCCCTAAATAGCCTCAGTATCTATTAGGTCATCCATCTCTAAAAGTTTGCCAAAGCTAATCACAACTCAGAAGTGCCCCAGACCTTTTGCTTTTTTTCTTCTCATTTGTGATGTATCTGGATTCAGTACAAAACCCTGGGGTAGAGGGTTGCCCCAAGGGCAGTATGAAGGTGACAAAGAGGTCTGAAGGGAGCAATATAATTTTCTGTTAAACCCCAAAATACTGGAGCTGGTTCATCTTCCATTCTGCCTGTAGGTTGACCGAAGTCCAACAGGTTCAGGAGTGACAGCTCGCATTGCCTTGCAGTACCATAAGGGACTCATCCAGCTGAATCAGACCAGAACCTTCCGGAGCAGCACCACAGGGTCATTGTTCACTGGGAAGGCAGTAAAGGCAAGTGGCTTGTGCTGGACTTTCCCCCTGTCTCAAGGACTGCTGGAAAAAATGCTGTTGCCTTGGCTTTGTGGGGAAGCAGAAAAGCCTTTCTGTGCCTTGGGAAGGGTGTATGGGAGGGGGAAGGTGCCTGGGGGTCCTGCCCTCTCAAAAACCTCATGCTTCAAGGTTTTAATTAGAGAAGCAAATAACAGTAAGATCTTGTGGTGTTGCATGGTTGCTGCATGCTTTGGGATGTACCTGGGCAGGGCAGAGTGCTCGGGGAAGAGTGTCTGCATAAGTGCCAGGTAGCACTGGCATTTTGTGAGGTTGGGAGAGTGGAGAACCTGTTGTCACCTCTGTCCTGATCCTAATCCCTCTGCAGGAAGCCAAGTTTGGGGATTACAATGCTGTCATTGTGGAAGTCTCGGGAGAAGCCTATTACACTGGCACAGCCACCTTCACTGTGGAAGAGGAGGACCCGCTGAAGCATGGCTTCTTCTTCAAGTGACCTGAGCCACTTGGTGGCAAAGTCTCACTGATGGTGCTGTGCTCCTCCTGCCCATGCATTTCTGTTCTGCTTCTCCACACAGCTCATTGCAATATGCCAGAGCAACTGGAATAGCCTTGGGTGGTGTGACAGCATCTGCCGTGTTCCCAGATAACAGGCTGTGTGCCCCTGTTGTGATTAGCATGCTGGGTGCACTGTGATTAGCATATTAGGGCTGCTCTGACAAGCCATAATATTTTTCTTCCTTTTCTTTTTTTCCTCCCCGGTAATTATTCACAGAAAACAGAGCTGCCCTTGGAGGGCTGAATTCAGATTTAAGTGCCTTCTCTGTGTCCGAAAATCATGAATTTCAAAGCCAGATTCCTATTAAATGCCAGCTGAAAACACTGCCTTTTTCCTTGTTTTCACTCCCAGAGCTCATTTCCAGGATTCTGCTCAGTGTGTCACAGCTGCTGGTTTGAATTGCCTGCTCTTCCTTGTCTCCTGCTCAGCAGGCTGTGCTGCTCTGTCTCATGCCCCAGCGTCCCCAGGCTGCCCTGCTCAGGCCTGTCCAGTCACCTCCTTCCTCACTGCTCTCACTTCACCCCTGCCAGATCCCTCCTGCCTCCCAGGGCTGGGTGCAGGTATTTGATCAGAACTTCCCACTGTCCCCACTGAGTGTCCACACCACACTGCTTCCCTAAACCTTCCTCTCTTGCTTATCTTGGACCACTGGCTGCAAATACTCTGTGGTTAACTTTCAACAGGAGCAGCTGCATTTGAAGGTCTGAGCCATTATGACATTTGTTAATTATTTACTGATGATTTTGTCTCAGTGCAGGGGCAGCTTGCACAGCAGAGTTCAGGCGGTGTTTGCTTTGCCAGAGTCCCTCCAGGGAGAATTGCTGGTGGAAAAACTAAACCAAGCATTTGCAGTCGCAGGAGCAGAGCTTCAGCCCACTCGTGGCCTGTCTCTTCCACTGTGTGTGTGGACAAAATGGTGTTTGTTTATTGAAGCACTCATGGGAGTGTGCCTCATTAAAACGAGACATGAACATGAGAACGATCATCTTCCAGTAGCTCATGCAGCAGAAGGGAGCAAGTCATACTGATGAGCTTGTAAATGATTGGCATAGAAAAGTCTCAGAGGAACTTCTGTCAAGCTGAAAATAACTTTGGATGGGGGGAAACAAAAATCCCCTCATTTAGTGTATGGCTGTGCTGCCAATAGAGGTTTTTTTGGATAGTGTCTGTGGCTCTTGCTCCCAGTTTTCCTGTAGCCTCAGGTTAACCCTGTACAGCCTCTGGTCTGGGGGAACAAGAAGTGACATGCACATCCTCTGTGCTTGCAGCAGCAAACCCCTCCGTGTGTTTCCAGCTCCTGAGCATCTTCCTTGTGATCAACCCCCCCTACCTGGCTCTGGGTAAGAGCTGGGACACACAGCAAGACACAACACCCAGCAAAGAACATTTGGAAGCTCTTCAGCCATTCATTAGCACAGCCTTCATTAGCTATTCACTACCTCCATCCCTAGGAATCTTTATAGGTAGGGCAGGCAGCTCCAGCTTGGCTGTGAGTGGGGTGACATGGTCCTGCTGCCCACGTGGCCTGATCCCTTAACCCTGCAGCTGGTGGGGTGCCAGGCTGGAGAGCAGAAGGTGCAAAGCGCCAGAGTGGCTGGAGTAGCCGGTCCTTGGTGATGGAGAGTGTCTGCGGGAGGAGAGGATCCGCGGGAAGCAATCCCCGCGCCCGGACGGGGACGAGGGCGGTCCCGGTCCCCAGCCCCGCGGTGATGCTCGGGCCGGTTCCCCGGGTAACGGCGA
>NW_008652661.1:0-3647 GCF_000695815.1 Acanthisitta chloris
GAAAAGGAAGCCAAGAGAGAAACGAGCGAAGGGACAAAAGAGCGGAGGCTGGAGCGGGATAGGCATCGTCCGGCAGGGGGAGGAGGCTGCGGGCGGATTAAGGGGAGCGCGCAGAGCAGACAGCCGCGGAGGAGCCGCTCGGCCGCGCGCTCGGGGGAGGCGCCGCAACGCTCCGCACCCCCTCCCGGAGCTCAAGGGCAGCAGTGACGGGGAACGGGCCGAGGGGCAGAGCCTTTTGTTGCCCCTGTCCCCCCTGTCGGGTCCCGGGGCCGGTGCGCAGCGGCAGCAGCAGTTTTCTCTCTAGTTGCTCAAAGCTCTGTCTCTGTGTTACCTCTCCGCAAAGCCACGCAGCGATAGGATTTAGCACTTATGTGAACCCTTTGTTTACACCTGGGCTAATGTTTATCCCGAGGCTAACAGGATTTCCTGCGTGCTGAACCCAAACACCCAGGTTGGAAGATCAGCGCTAGTACCGAGTAGCTGTTTGTCGGGGATACGCTGCTAACCCGCAGGGAATATCGGGGTTGAGGTGTTCTCTCGCTGCATCAGGAGAAATCAGGTGACAGAACCTATCTGTTAGGAGGCTGAGACATGAGTAGAAACAGTCTGAGAATTAGTAAAGAAAATTAAAACATTGATTGCTGTCATTGGCTGCTATCGGTTGTGAAATCTACACCAGGCACTACGGTCAGAAGTATCTAGGCACAGGCGACACACAGAATCTGACCGAAGGGAATTGTGAGCATCTAGAATGTTAGAAAGATCGTTTTGTATTCTATTCAGCATTACAAAGTATTTCTAAATGAAACCAGTACTTTTTCTACGTGGCTTTTTTGGAGCTTTCTGCAACCGTGAGGCTGTACAGAGCGTGATGTGTATCTCATGCAGGGGTTGTCTAAATCACTGTTGTATTTTTGCCTACAAAGCACAATTGCACTATTAATTATTATTCTGGCAATACACACATTTCTTGAGTAGTCTGATCTCAACTTGGCTGTTGCTGCTCTGTTATCAGTTCTGAAGCTCATTCTTCAGATCTGATCAAAAGCAGCTGGCAGAGATCCCTTGTTGTGATTAATTCCTCACTCACCAGCATCTCTGCACAACACTTCGTGGTGGGGGAGGTTTTCTTTTGGAAATTGCACAGTGAACCAGTCTTCTGCCTGTGTGGCAGAGCAGGTTACTATTTGTGCTACTATTGCTTATATTTACTAGATTGTTTTTCTTCTCTGTGATTGGATGCATTTTTCCTGTGTCAGTTGACTAACATCAGTACTCCAGAAACAGGAACGGATAATATATCTAACCATGAATAGCCTAACCCGAAGTCTTTGCACAGTTAGAGATTTATTCTGTATACATATTCTCTAGCAGCACACAGCAGTATCTTTATTAGCAGATACTTGCAAGCTTTGGTCAGAAGACTTTAGCTGTGGAAAGCCTCATTGGTTTTTAACCGTGACAACTTTTTGATGACAACTGTGCGATTTTTCTGTTTCTGCTTAGTTGCTTGTAATTGTACTTTGTACCCGCTGGGGCAGCTTTGTGTCTGCAGTTTCAGTAGTGACTCCACTCCAGATAATGTAATGTAGGGGAATTCACTCTGTTGAAAACAATGGAGTTATTAAAGTTGTCATTGTGAGCAGATTTTGAACCAAAAATTGAGGACTGGATTTGAAGCTCTTCTGTTAATTGTTTGCTGCTTTTGCCTGCAGTGTGTAAAGCTTATTGATTCATTTTAAGTGCTCCTGATTGATTGCTCTGGGTTCAGGTATGGTGCCTTAATAGCTTTACCAAAACACAATTTTGGACAGAAAGCTGGGGGAAAAAAAAATCTCAGGTTGATTTCCTTCTGTATGAACAGTTGCATTCAACTATGGGGGGCTGTATTGGTGCCACATACTGTGTGCTGGAATGTTTCTGAGGCATTTTTATATTACTATTGCTATAGTTTTTGGCAATAGAAGTGATGTGCCAGCCAAATAGAGAGCTATTGTTACTCCTGTGAGGTTGCATAACTTTGGTAAGAGCTAATCTAGACATGAAGAGGTAAAAATACAGTTACTGATTCAGGTAACTACCAGCAAGAATGTGCAGACAGATTTTACTACAGACTCTCAAGAGACACAGGACTCTGCCATCACAGGCCTGAGGAAGACAGTATTTTAATAAAAATCCCATATTGATACATTTCTCTTTCCAGAACAACTTCTCTGGGAAAAAAACACAACTTTGTATTTTTCGCTTAAAATATTGAATTTATGGTTTTAGCTAAATTAGTGGTATTCCCTTGCCAAACTTGTATGTTGTAATGCAGTGTTTTCCCTTGTCTTTGAACTGTCTGTGTTCAGTGCTGAGTATCAGTGCTAGAAAGAGGATTTTTTGGCTGGTATTGTCACAGGGGATTGATTATTGTTGCCAGTTTTTACCTAGCCAGGCAGAAATATATAATGAACAGGTTGCAAGCCTGGCTATATTGATAACAATGGGGAGGAAGAGATTCCTTCTTTGGAGACCTGGAGCTCTGCTTGGAAGCTTTGGTGTGGGCAGGATCTAGTGTGTAGTGAGACTTCCTGACGTTTGATAGGAAATGGTTTCATGCCCGGAATACCTGTCAGGAGTCCTAGAGATTTCTTGGTCAGTACTATAGCTGTCTAGGAGCTTTCTAAGAGAACCACTGTTTATCTCCACAAGCTTTCCCAAAAGTAATTTCACAGGTGGAAGTAACTTGGGAAAACTCCTCTTGAGTTGAACATCTCTGCATTTTGGAATATAAATTTTGTCTGCATTCTCAATATATTTTGTCACAGCTTCATTCCCCCTTCCCAAAAGAAACCACTTCTTTCTGGAGGGGGAAATACTCAAATTCATTAACCCTCCCTTCCCCCCTCCTAACCACTTCCAAATAGGAAGAGGAAACAAATGATGGGCTGACAATATGACTGCTTACCCATGCAGCACAATCTCCATGGAAACAGACTGTCCTAGAATAGCTCAATCACATGAGGGTTACATGACATGAATAAAGTAAACAGAAAACTGGAAAATATCTTAGAACTGGAGATACTTGCACTTAATTCATTACCCCCCAGGTCTTTGGAGAATAGCTAATAAACAAAGCTAGTATTGAAACCAATTTAGTCAATGCTTATCATAATTTGTAAGTGATGGGCTAGTGGAAAATTAACATGACCCTCACTAAGGGCTGTTTGTTGTTTCCAGTTTGGGTGACATTTAGAATGAATTTTGAATCATTTTCCACATGACCTCCTGCTCCTTGAAATTGGTACCAGTCGTTTGCAGCATTGCCTTGGTAGATCCCAGTGGATTTCTTCCCTTTGTGTCAGCAGGCACTGACCATTTCACACTTCTAGGGCACTTCAGATACTCTAAAGAGTAAATTCAGTAGTTGAAGGAGGAATTGCAAAGCTACCTTCAGAATGTTTCCTTCTAGTTAATTACATTCTCATAGGGCCAGGATATTTATTTAGTGTAACCACATACAATACAAAAATGAATATATTTCACTGATGATTAGTTTTCTGTATGTGAAGTCAGTGTTTTTAATGTGAATGCTGTGACAGTCACAGAGAAACCTGTTCTACAAATCAGCTATAAACAAGTGTGTGTGTGTATATATATATATA
>NW_008652662.1:0-573 GCF_000695815.1 Acanthisitta chloris
GGAGGAACCTGGAGGGGCTTGAGGGGATTTTAGTGTGCTTAAGGGTTCCTGAGAAGGGTTTGGGGCGCCCTAAGGGGTTTTGAGGGGTTTGAAGGTGTTCAAGGGGTTCTGGGATGGGGTGAGATGTTTAGTTGGGTCTTGAAGAGAGTTTGGGGGTCCCGGAGGGACTTGGGGGATTCCTGGGGGTGTTCAACGAGTCCTGAGAGTCTTTTGGAGGATCCTGGGGGGATTTGGTTCTGAGGAGTTTGAGGGTGTTTAGGGAGTTCCTGAAGTGACTTAGAGGAGTTTTGGGAGTGCTGAAGAGGTGAATAGGGATTTAGGCAGGATTTAGGGGAGTCGTGGGGGGGTTAGAGGGGATTCAGAGGGTCCTGAGAGGGTTTTGGGGCATCGTGGGGGGGCTTAAGATGAGTTGAGGGAGCACCTGGAGTGTTTAGGAAGGATTTAGGAAGTCGGGGGAGATTTTAAGGTTCTGAGGGACAGTTTGGAGGGTCCCGAGGGATTTTAGGGTGGATTTGGGGGTTCCTGGAGGGGTTTAGGGTGGATTTGGGGGTGTCTTGGGAGGATCTAGGCTGG
>NW_008652662.1:678-936 GCF_000695815.1 Acanthisitta chloris
ATTTGGGGTGATCTGGGCTGGATCTGGGGGTCCCAGGAGGGTTTAGAGTGGATTTTGGGGGTGACCTGCAATTCACCCTTTCCCTTCCCCCCCCAGGAGCCTCGTGGCGGTGCCTGGCAGGTGAGTGTGGCCTGACAGGAGCCCAAATTTGGGGGTGTTGGGCAGATCTTCCCTCTCTGCTCCCCACAAATGACTTGGGGGGTCCTGACACCCCATTTAGGGTGTTCCTGGGGGGGTGAATGATTTGTGGGGGCTCTG
>NW_008652662.1:1292-1947 GCF_000695815.1 Acanthisitta chloris
GGGGACACCCCCAAAACTGAGAGGATTCCCCGAATCCCCTCTGCGCCACAATTGGGATTCAAACTCAGACCCTCCCCCTGGGCTTAGGTGTCTCTGCCCCTCTGTCCCCCCAGTTTGGGGTGTCCACCCAGGTGGGATACCCCCAGATCCTGGGGACACCCCCAAATCCCATTCAAAACCCCCTGAAAGTGGAGTGGCCCCAAATGCCTTTTGCGCTGCGATTGGGATTCAAACCCAGACCCTCCCCCTGGGCTTGGGGGTGTCTCTGCCCCTCTGGTCTCCCCATTTTTGTGGTGTACACCCCAGCAAGGTCCCAGGGTCACCCCAAAATCCTAGGACACCCCCAAATCTCCCCCAAAACCTGGGTGGGGGCCCAAATGCTCTTTGTGCTGCAATTGGGATTCAATTCCAGACCCTCTCCCTGAGTTTGGGGGTGCCACCACCCCTCTGGCCCCCCATTTGGGGTGTCCAACCAGGTAGGATCCCCCCAAATCTGGGGGACACCCCTAAATCAAACCCTAAACCTGAGGGGGCCCCAAATTCCCCTCATGCTGCAATTGAGGTTCAAATCCAGAGCCTCTCCCTGGGTTTGGGGGTCTCTGAGGTTACCCCCAACCCCTGACCCTCCTAATTTGGAGTGTGTCATCCCCCCCAA
>NW_008652662.1:1973-2238 GCF_000695815.1 Acanthisitta chloris
CCAGCCCATTTTAACCCCCTCCAGGCTTCAGTGCTGGGTCCTGCTCTGGGTCCCCGGGGTTACCTCCCCCAATTTCAGTGTGTCTCCCCACAAAAAAGATCCCTCCAATACCCTAAGGACCCCCCTCTAAGTTACAAACCTCCCTGGAGCCCCCCAAAAATCCCCCATAAAGCTCAATATCAGGCCCTGCATTGAGTATGGGGGTACCTCCGGGGTGTGTGGGGATCCCTGGGTCACCCCCACCCCCTGACCCTCCCAATTTCAG
>NW_008652663.1:0-6493 GCF_000695815.1 Acanthisitta chloris
AACAAGATCCCTCCATGCATTTAAGGAGCCTCCTTGAATTGCAGGACCATCCCCCACCAACACAACTCCTTGCTGCATGGTAAGACCCCTCCCTGCATTTCAGAACCCACACACAATGCAAGTCCCCACTTCATGACAAGACCCCTTCTGGCACAGCAAGAGTCCCCTTGAATTGCAAGACCCTCTCATATACTGGAAGACCACTTGGCATGGCAAGACCCCTCCTTGCATTTCAAGAGCATCCATGAATTGCAGGACATCCCACTCCAGCACAAATTCCCCATTGTGTGGCAAAACCCATCCAGGCATAAGAGCCCCCTTGAATTGCAGGACCCCCAAGCACATATTGCAAGACCACCACTGTATAACAAGAAACCTCCTTGCATAGGAAGAGCCCCCTTGAATTGCAAGCCTCCCCCACATTTCAAGACCTCCTATGCATTGCAGCAGCCTCCCCACATTATGAGACCACCCCTTGCACTGCAAGACACCTCCTTGAACTGCAAGCCACTCTCCTACACTGCAAGAATCCTTCTGGCTGCACATCCCCATCCCACTTGAAGGCACTGCCCGACCCCCCTGCGACTCTCTGTCCCTCCTGGGCTGTTGGCCATGCCACAGGGCCATGGGACAGATGGGGAGAAGGGTGACGGATGCCATGGCCCCCTGCCATCTCTGAGCCATCCCAGCACCCTGTGCCAGGCACCAGCAAGGCTGGAGCACCCAGGCCCTGGGGAATCTGACCCCCCACAGCAAAGCCAGCAGGAAAGAGCAGCACTCCTGCACAAGGGGGTATTTTGAGGCCACTGCTCAGGGGGTGGTGGGCAGTGTTGCTGTGCATGCAAGGCCATGGTCTGGTGGCATGTACAGCAGGGCTGACCCCAAGATTGGAAGGGAGAGCTCCCCAGCCTGGGGAGAGCTCGCTGTACTCCCAGGGGTGCTGGTCGCTGCTCCATGGGGATAGGTACACTTCCCATGCCTATAACGTGGACACAAAGACCAAGAAGTAGGAGCATAGCTGCAGTGGCAGATTTGAAGCTGACTCAAACACAGCCCTGTGCTTGCAGGGGGAAGCTGGCTGGGGGGAATGTGCAGGGCAGAACATTGGTTAAAGAGGGATGATGAGAGGGACAGACAGGATGGTTTTCAGCTGGATCAGGGATCTGAACCCCCTGTCCCAACTGAAGCAGGACAAGGGAAGAGCTGGAGTGTGGGTGTGGGCAGGAGGGTGCTACAGTGTGTGCTCAGGGTGGGCACAAATTCCCCCAGACTCCTCCAACCCAGGCAGGATGGCCTCCTGCCCCCACCTCTCAAGGCCCTTCAGGCTTCACTGGTTCTGCACTGGCTGTACTGGTTAGAGATAATGCTCCACCCCCAGGGCAGCACCACATCCACCCGTCCCTGCCCAGGGGTCACTGGCACATCCGCTCCAGGGCAAACTGGGCTGGAATGGAGTTTGTTTTCCTGGATGTCTTGGCCAGACCTGCTCCATTCTCATCCTTGCTGCCCAGGCCTGCAAATCCAGACAGACAGACAGACCATTTCCAACCACAGCCAACTCCACAGCCTCTTGTCTGGGTTGGAAACAGGTCCCCCCCAACTAGCTCCAGCGAGGCTGATCCATAGTTGTCCCACAAACCCCTTTTTCTGCTCTGGCTCAAAGCCTCGTGGCATTAAGGACCCACACAGCTGAGCAGCTGCCTCAACCCACAGCTGCTGGGCTCTGCCTTCCCCGGCCACCGCGGGCAGATGGTGGTGAGGCCAGGAAAGAAACAGCTTCTCTGCTCCACAGAAAAAAACCCAGCAATTATGCAGGGGAAAAAGAACCCACCCTGTTTTCTCCCTACTACCCAGCAGCACAGCATGGATGGGTGACACTGGTGGATGCTGGCACTGCGTGGATGGCTAGCACCGCCTGGCTCAGCAGATCCTCCCCCTCCCCGGAGCAGGCAGCAGCCTGCACCCACCCTGCCTGCATCCTTCGCCCGGGGGGGATGGGAGCCCAAACACCGTCTGAGTCCTCCCTACATGTCACTGTGGTGGCGATGGGTGACCAGTGCCCCCCCGACTTGGGGGTGCAGCAGCCAGCGCTTGTCTCCCGAGTGCATCCGTGCGTGCCGGTGCGCTGGAGCGGTAGGAAAAGCGCTGGGTTTCCCCTCTATACATTGCATTTCCCGTCGTCTTTGCAAGCGGCCGTGACTAAACGCTTCTGAGGTCACCCTCCCCCCCTACCCCCAGCCCTCCCACTGCTGCTCCCGCAGGACACCCAATCCCTGGAGCAAGGAAATCCATGACAAGGGCTTTCCGGAGCCAGCCGTGTCCCCTCGGAGGGGCTGCGTGACTCCCCCGCTGGGACTTCAAACACATCCCAGCTCTAAAAGAGAAAAGCCAAGAGAAAAGGAGCCCTGGTCATGGAGTGACCCCTGTCCTGTCTGCCTAAGGCACAGAAATGCCCTCGGATTTTCATGCTTGCCTGGACACTTTTTGTGGCAGCCTGGCCTCGTTTGTGAACAGTCCTGGGGTTTTCAGTCAAGCTCATGAAATTGAGATGGAAGGCAGAGCTGGACACTGCAGGGAGGATGGGCTGCAGGGCACTCCAGCACAGTGCCAGCAGCAGGCACAGGGGGCTCGAAGGGGACAGAGACAGCAAATGCAGCATACAGAAATATCTGGTGAAGTGTTCGAGGGGTGCAATGGGTTGTTCCATCCCTGTGTACCCTAGGTGGACGGTGGAGCCATCCCAGGGCAGTGGGAGATGTCCTGGGTGAAGGGGCAGCATTGAGGCAGTGGCACCAGTCAAAGGTGCAGCAGCCAGGGATGTTTTGGGCTGCATGTCCAGCCCCCTCCTCTCCTCCAGAGCACACAGACCCTTGAGCACAGCTGTGTCATGGGGTGTCCAAAGCCAGTGCCACCCTGTCACCCCTAGGAGCTTCAAGCCACATCTCAGTCACCAGCCTGACCTGAGCCCTCCATGTCCTTGATAGAGCAACTTTTGGAGCTTGCTGCTCACAGTCTGCTCTCATGTTTTCACCCCAGCAGCACAGGGGACACCAGCCACCTGCTTTCCCTAGGACATCTACGCACTGTGAACACCAATTCAGTGTCCATGGCAAGTGCAGAGAGACATCCTGGGGGTCTTGATATCCCACATGGTGGTGGCAGTGGCTGTGAGATGGCCAAGGCTGGCCTAGTTTGAAGGTGTCCTTGCACAGGCACCCTCCTCACCCCACAGAAGGGCTTGGCAGAGACTGGGGATTGCATTGATGGTGGTCACCATCTCTCCAGCCACCTCCATCCCCAGTGGGATGGGGCTTAGTGACAACAGGAGCCCTGGTGCAGGATGAAGTGACCTTGTGCAGCCATTGAGCTGTACTCTGGTGGGATAAAAGAACTTCGCCAAAACCACCTGGTGATCAGGGACCAATGTACCAGGCTTGGGAACAAGCCCCAGGTGCAGACCCAACACCCTGACTGGAGGCTGCATCTCCCTGGGTCCTTGATGTGTCCCTTGCTGCAGCTAAGGGCCACAGGGACACCCTGGGGTGCCTGGCTGCCCCAGCCTCACTGCCATATGCCACCAGGCAGCTCAGCAGAGGTTCTCCGACGGCTCTCCCGACAGTTGGCAGGCGCTCAGGCCTCATTAAAATTGTATTAGGCAGTATTTAAAAAAAGCAGCAGCACCAGGGAAAACAAAGAGCAGCCCTAAGACAGGGGCTCAGAGAGTCAGATCGTGCTCTGGGGGTGTTTTCCCATGGGATGCTGCCTCAAGGGGGTTTGCTCAGCCCCACAGCCTGAGAAGCAAGGAACAGTGGTAGAGTATCATCAGGGCTCAGACATGTCCCCATGTCTCACAGCCATCAGGATCAGTCATGGTGCTTGCTCAGCTCCATTAGCTGGATTTATCCCGTTAGCCTAATTTAATTGCATCCGGAGAGCGATAAGGGATGGAAATGCTTGAAGCACCTTGTTTCAAGCAGTTTGGCTGTTGGACATAGGCAGCTGAAGGAAGGAAGTGGATGAGAGAACACGCATGGCCTGGGTTGGGATTTTGTCCCTCTCTTCCCACTCCAGCTCGTTTTTCTGGTGTGGTTTTTACATTATCAGAAGCTAAAGCAAAAACCTGCCTCTTCCTCCAGCTCCCCCAAGGACCCTGTGGAGGTGGAACAGGGGCCAGATCCTGGTTCATCCAGCAGGAGAAGGAATTTTATTAGGAAAGCTTAAAAGACCTTTTGTGTAGCAAGGATTAACCTCTGCGGCTGGGAAGATGCTCTTTGTCCTGGACTCAGTGCCCTGCCTGGTCCCTAGAGGCTCTGCTGGCACATGAGGCTCCCATAACCCCATGGAAGTGCCAAGGAGCAGGACACACACACGAGGTGTTTTGTGTGACAAAATAATCAGGTAGCAGGGGATGCTTTCCAGCTTTTTTTTTTCGTTAAACAAAAAGACAAAAAACCCAGGAAAGAATAAAATCAGGTCATGTCCCTCCTTTGCTGTCCATTTTGTGAGTGGAGGGGGGAGAGCCCTGGGGGCTTTTGTAGACACAACTCCAACCAGGAGGCCAAGGGGAAGACTTCAGTGCCAGCCCGATTGCATTTCCCCGCTTTTAATTCCCTTCTGCAGCGCGGAGTCAGCATGGAAAATTTGCAGGGAAGAAGAAAGTGTGTTACCAGTGCCTGCCCACGCAGCTCCAAAATAACCCTGCCCAGGCGCTCGGCAGTGCCGGGCGGAGCAGGTGACTCAGCGTGCGACAGCAGCTCCTTTCTGCTCTGATTTCCTCACTGTCATGCACAGATCCATGTTTCCCACTGCAGTCAGTGCACTGTGCCCAATGCCACCTCTGCTCATGGCCTCATCCAGGCCTGCTGAAGGGTTTTGTGGGCAGAGGAACGGCACTGCCCGAATTCCCAGGGCATGGCTGCCCTCTCCGGGCACACAGCATCCCAAAAGGCTGGTCTGAGTGTGGCTGGGCTGGTGTTCCCCATCATTGGCATGACACTGCTGCCATCTGGCACAACGCAGTGACTCCATCCTCACCTTGGGATGGAGCAGGTCATTATGCCCTCCCAAGAGGACATAAGAGGGATGGAGAAGCCTTGGAGCAACTGGAATCAAGTCAGAAGACAGCAGGGGGGATGTCAGAGACAGGGGACAATCAGGCTGGGATGAAGTCACCAAGGATGGGGGGCAAGGAGGGGGTGACAGCTCATGTTTTTGTCTTTACCATCTCCCCAGCTTCTTGCTGCAGGATTTGGAGTGGACATGGACACCCTTTGCAGGATGCTGTTGCATGGGGCTAGTGCCAAGATCCCTGTCCCTTCAGGGGCTTCACCCATGGGTGTGTAAGCCTGTGTGTAAACCCCTCCAGTGGGGTGAGGGTGCTGAGGCTCATCTTGGAGAGAAACCAAGGTCAAGCCCTGGCAGGACCATTGGATTCCCCACAGACACCCCCAGAACAGGGGGGCATCTCTTTAAGGATGAGGTAGCAGTAATAGGAGCAGTAACAGGAGACAGCTGGGATGCCCCAGGGGGATCCTTACAAAGGGCTGAGAGGGGCAGGGGGTCTTTTACAGCCTGTGGCTTCAAGAGGAGGTGATGGGGTAATTTGAGTCCCATCAGGGCATCCTGGGGTGGGATGCAGGACAGCAGCAGAATGTGCACTGTTACCTGCAGGGGAGGAAGTGGGATTTTTGTCCCAGGGAAGGGGCTGAAAGCAGTGGTTTGGGGCTGGGGGGGGGGTCAAACCTCCCTGTCCAGGCCTGGCCCCACCAGCTGTGCCTTCCTGGGCCCAGAGATCTCCTTCCAGATGGATAACCCCATTGTCAATAGTGAAAAGAGTCCATTAGTCAGGATTAGAAATGGGGCCTTTGGGGATTAGCCCTGCACCTCCTACCATCCCTCCCTGAGTCCACTGGGTGCTGATTTGGGGGGGCCCATCTCTGCCTCCTTGGGGTACCATCCTCCTTTCTGGATTTTTTTGGATGCAGGAGGGAACCATGGGGCTGAGAAATGCAATAGATGGGAGATGAATCAAGTCCCCTACTGACTTGATATCCTGCTCCCCACTGCATTTTCCCATGAGATTGCAAGCTACCCCAGCAGCACACTCCTTGGATGGGAGTGGTCTGCAGCCCCCAGCCCCACTTGTCCCAGTGACACAAACTGATCTGCTGGTATGGAATGACTGCTGGAAGGCAGGAGGGAAGGGAGTGTTGTCCCACACCTTGGACAGCCCAGCAGCCCCTGCAGACCCCCATGTCTCTCCTTAGGTACTTCCATGCCCACCTCCCTTCAGTGTCTGGGTTCCCCATGCATCCTTGTAGGGAGGCTGGAGGGAGTTCTGCACATGGGGAAACTGAGGCAGGGGGAGCCTGGCTGTGCTCACCATCTGGCTTGTGGAAAACTGGAAAACCACATTTGAGGTGGAACCTGAGGCTGTTCATCCTGTGGCATCTATCTGCAAGGAGAGGCGGCTGTGGGGACCTCCCAAAATCTG
>NW_008652663.1:6552-6804 GCF_000695815.1 Acanthisitta chloris
GAGAGGCTGGATCTGACCTCTGTCTCTGCAAATCCTCTGCTGGTGTGAAACCGATGGCAATGATGGGGCTTTGACTCCCCACCCCCATCCCACAGCTCCCTTCACTCCCCATTGCTTTCAGGCTGGCTCTGTCCGCAGGCAAACGACTGCAGGGAGGGAGCAGGGGGCTCTGGCCAGGCTGGCTGCGGGAGGCCCCCGGGAAGGCAGGAATGTGGGCGGGGGGGCCTCCCTGAAACCCAAAACCTCGGCGCT
>NW_008652664.1:0-682 GCF_000695815.1 Acanthisitta chloris
ATTTTTTGGTTTTTTTTCCCCAGCTGTCAGTGCCCTTTGCTCTGGTGGGAGCTGATTGGTTCTTCCCGAGAGCAGTGGGTGGAGCCTAATGACGTCATCATCATGGCTGCCAATCAACATCCACTTCCTGTTTCAACCAAATCCTAATAAACTTAATTTTTACACTAAAATTCTTTGTGAGTTAAATTTATTTTGCTATTTTTCTGCAACTTTCTCCTCTATTTTCCCATTTTAATTTTATTTTTTCTCCATTTTAATCTGAATTTTTCTATATTTTTCCTCTACTTTTCCCCCAATTTCATCTCATTTTTTCTCTATTTTTTCCCTGTTTTAATCTGAATTTTTCCCCATTTTCCCCCCGTTTTAATCTGAATTTTTCTCTATTTTTCCTCTACTTTTTCCCCCAATTTCATCTCATTTTTTCTCTACTTTTTCCCCTTTTTAATCTGAATTTTTCCCCATTTTCCCCCATTTTAATCTGAACTTTTCTATTTTTTTCTATTTTCCCCCCAATTTCATCTTAATTTTTCTATTTTTTCTCCATTTTAATCTCAATTTTTGTCCATTTTTTCCCCATTTTAAACTGAATTTTTCTCTATTCCCACCCATTTTAATCTGAATTTTTCACTATTTTTCCCGTTTTTCCCAATTTCCCATTTTAATCTGAATTTTTCTCTATATT
>NW_008652665.1:0-3333 GCF_000695815.1 Acanthisitta chloris
TCAAACAGCTGATAGCAACTTGTTGCATGCTCTGAAGCAGTGAACTTCTTACACATGAGCCTTTTGGTTAAATGTATCTTAGTTTGAAATATTTGAAGCCAGGTAATCCTTCATCTTGTGGTACTTCAGCAGCTGATCTTTTTAATCTTTAGGTCTGCTAGCCAAGGGGATGTGTATTTACTATAGAAAGCCCAAGTCTCTTTATTTTTAATTCTGTCATTTTAGACAGGAACATCATCCTTCTCTGAGTTTCTAGACAGACA
This sequence comes from Acanthisitta chloris, assembly GCF_000695815.1. Taxonomy (NCBI): domain Eukaryota; kingdom Metazoa; phylum Chordata; class Aves; order Passeriformes; family Acanthisittidae; genus Acanthisitta; species Acanthisitta chloris. The sequence continues at coordinate 264 of NW_008652665.1, forward strand.
AATTTCAAAGGCTGCTGATCTCTCAGGACAGTCTGGGGAAATCCTTTAGGCTTTCCAGCTGCAGCACACAACTGGGCAGATTTATATTTATTTTGTTCCAGATTTTCATAAAGTATTTCTTAATTGGCTGTAATTCTCATTATGATCAAGTAGAGCGTGAAACGCTCTGCAGCATGCCACTAAACAAAGGAACTATTGCTGTTATTTAGTGGTCTCCTTCCATTAAGGCACATTTAAGAATACCTTCCTATTCTGGGAATGCTGGCTCTCCAGGGGAATGACCCCAGGTTACTGGGTTACCATGCACTGGTCCAGCTGGGGTAGCAGCCTGTCAGCATGCTCTTGGTTTTGAGAAAATTCAAGCAATACACCAAGAGCCTAACACGATCAGAGTACATCAACTTGAGTTTGCTGTAGACCAAGGAGTAAATGTAGTACTGTGATGTGTGATAATCGAGCTCACATCGCTCTCTGCGCAAGCAGTAACTGCCCTTTGGTGGCAGGTGTTGGCAAATACTGGTTTAAGGATGAAAACAGTCTGGCTGTGTAATAAAAGAAGTGGCATCCCCATGTTGCCATCAAAAAAGCAGTAAAGCCTGTGTTTTGCTGAATCCTGATATAGCTTCAGCAATACATTGGTGTTTGTTGCTGTACCTAGTACTTCTGTGTCTTGTCTTTATTTCATCCCTCTTTTATCCAGTGAGAAAAAGACAACTGCACGATGGAAGTATTTAATGATCGCACTGTGAGTTCTTGGTATCAAGGCAAGAGCCTGTCAGAATGAATCATGCTAATGCTTGTGACAGGATAGTCTAGTCTATCCTGTCTAACCATCTTAGCCTCTGCTGGTTTAAGTCCCTCACTATTCACTTTAGTTCCTAACAAGAGGAGAGTCTTCACAGTAAATCTGTAGTTCAACAACCTGCTAGGCTTCTCAGCTTGGCTGTGAGGTGTTTCCCTAAAAACACCTCCTCCTTGGTGTATTTATTGTCTGTGCTTACAGTACAAACCCATTCTTAAATTCTTATGACGCAGAAGTGTAACAGCTGACATTTCTGCATGTTTTATATGCACATTTTATACAGTAGCTTCATATGTATTCTTTATATTAATATTCTTGACACTCTTTTCTTTGACTACCTAATTAAAAGTATTTTAAATATTCATTATATTTTATGCCACCAGAGTAAAGTGTGTGGGAGGTTACATAATGCCACCTAAAAAAACCAGTGATAAAAACCAAAATAATTTTTAAGGGTGTCTCACTGATTTCTGGAGGAGTATTTTCATTAGTCATTTGGACACTTGCTTCTTACATTTACCTTTCCGAGGTGGGTCTGAGGCCACTTCTGCTTCTGATTTATTTCAAGATCTGCAGGTGAATGGAGAGGTTCTACACAGGGCTGCTCCTAAGGGATGACAAATGCATGGTTTTTCTTTTCAGAGACTGCTCCATGTGTCAAAATGCAATTCCATGAAGTTACCATGATAGCTTTTGCCCAGAGGCTTCATTGTCTCTTAAAATGTGCATTGTTTGCATTCATTTCAGCTCCATTCTTCTTAATGCAATTGTCAAAGCAGAGCTTATTCCCCAGTGGAGCTGGTATAATTGTGCTCCTCCACATGCGCCAAGCTCTGTGTGAAGCTGCTAGTGTCGGCTCTGCTATTGCTGTTCCAAAAAGGTTGCGTCAAATTCTCTCAATTATGAATTTATTTATGTTTTCAGATGTGAACTTGATATTGTCCAAGTAGAATGTGTGCGGCGTAACATAGAAGTGTCTCTGCGCAGGGTTTAGGAGGAGGCAGGAGCCCCTCAGCCACTTGTGTGCTTTTATTACAGAAAACCAAGATGAACTTGTGTTGTTGAGTCATCTGTTACAGCTGATTTGATTCGTACTTTGTTTTCATGTTTTAAGTGCCTGATGATTTTTTGTCAAGGAGGCAATGGTTTCACTGTTTTAATGCATATTTAGAATTCTGTACTTGTTACCTGTTCTGTAATAGAATATTTTTGCAATTTCTGTTTGGAAATAAAGACTTATTAGGCATAATTGTGGGGTTTTTGCCTTTTGTGAATTCCTGAGACATAACAATCAAGACAAAACAAATATGTCTTCTGAGGCAGCAGCATAGAAAATGCATTAGTCTGATTCCTCTACGGCAGCATTAGCAACTGACAGTAGAAATGCAGACAGATCCTTAAAATTGTGCAAGGAAAAAAGAAAGCTGTGCTTAAAAACAGGTATGGAGGGTTGAGGCATTGGTGCATATATAAATAGCTGTTGCTTAAATAATACATATAATTTCAGTCTTTTATGTTCTTGTATGGCAACACAGTTAACCATCTTCTGTTACTTCTAATGACTTTAAATACTTGGAAAAATATTTATTGAAGAAAAAATCAAACAAGGAAAGGGACTAAACAAGAAATCTTTCCTTTTACCTCTAAAAATAGCTATTAAATTTGAGAACTATCTCTAAAAATAACACTTTGAAAATAGTGATTAATGGAAAATGTTAAAACCAGTGATGCAAAAGTTTTTCATACAAAGTGCTGACCAGGAGTGCATGTCTAGTAGATGTGCATTCTGCACGTTTTAGTGGTGCTTATGGTTGGTTTTTTTCTTAATATAGGCTTTGGTCACATACTCAGATACTTGTAGTGAACAAATTTCAAGCAGATAAATTGCAGAGAAAGTATTTTCCCTCCAACGATTTACTTTTTGGTTTTGGACAGAGGGCAGCCATATAGCTTCTGTGTTGCTTACTGTGACTTCTCCAAATAGAAGCTGACTGTCTTGTCAAATCAGGTCAAATACGTACATGCAGCTGTTTTGTGAGGAGGACTATTATCCTTTAGGGCCCTCTAGGGACTGAACTGCAATTGCCAAATTTTATTGCAGGCAGAACAGAGGATTAGAACTGAAAGTTTTAATTTGGCGTCACAGACCACCAAGTGGCTTCTGCCCAAAGTTCAACACCTGGATCTTTCTGGCCTCTCTTCTTCCCGTAGCTCATATGTCTTTCATAGATGACCAAAACCAGAGTTTCTTTTGTTTGCTGTGCTGAC
>NW_008652666.1:0-283 GCF_000695815.1 Acanthisitta chloris
TGGGGAGATGAGGGTTCTGGTGGTCCTAGGGGATAGTGGGGACACCCCAATGCTTGAGGAGATGGGGGTCCTGGGGTACAGTGGGGAGATAGGGGTCTTGTGGGTCCTGGGGGATAGTCAGGACACGCCAATGCTTGAGGAGATGGGGCAACAGTGGGGTCCTAGGGGACAGTGGGGAGATGAGGCACCTGTGGCCTCTGTGGGCCCTTGGGGGACAGTGGGGAGAAAGGGGGACCATGGGGTCCTGATGCTTGGAGAGGTGGGGGTCCTGGGGCACAGCGTT
>NW_008652667.1:0-932 GCF_000695815.1 Acanthisitta chloris
TTCCCCCACCCCATGGGACCCCCAAAATTCCCCAAAATTTGGGGTGCCCCAAATAATTTCTGTCCCCCCAGGCCAGAGGAATCGACGTCCAACAAGTTTCGTTGGTGATTAATTATGATCTCCCAACCAACCGCGAGAATTATATCCACAGGTGAGGAGACCTAAATTTGGGAAAAAAAAGGGAAAAAATGGGAAAAAACCAAATTTTGGGGGGGCCCAATGGGGTGGGAAAGGGATAAACCCCAAATTTGGGGAGTTTTGGGGGGTTTGGAGAGGGTTTGGGGGCCCATGGGGTGGGAAAAGGGCTGAATTTTCCTCTTTTTGAAGCTAATTTTTTACCCCAAAATGAGATATTTTTTCCCCCAAAATGAGATTTTTTAGCCCCAATTTTTTACCTCAAAATGAGAAATTTTTTTAACCCAAAATGAGATTTTTTTATCCCTAATTTTGATGTCAAAATGAGGTTTTTTTACCCCAAAAGGTGATTTTTTTACCCCAAAAGGAATTTCTTTACCCCCAAGTTTTTACCCCAAAATGAGATATTTTTACCCCCAATTTTTTCCCCCTAAATGAGTTTTTTTACCCCAAAATTAGCTTTTTTAACCCCAAAATGATATTTTTTTTACCCCCATTTTTTTGTCAAAATGAGATTTTTTTACCCCAAAATGAGATTTTTTTTACTTTCAATTTTTTACCTCAGAATGAGATTTTTTTTACCCCCAATTTTTGACCCCAAAAAGAGATTTATTTTTTACCTCAAAATGACATTTTTTTATCCCAGAATTAAGATTTTTTTTTTCACTCCCAATTTTTTACCCCAAAATGAGATTTTCTTTTTACCCCCAATTTTTTACCCCAAAATTAGATTTTTTTTACCCCAAAATGAGATATTTTTGCCCTCAATTTTTTACCCCGAAATGAGATTTTTTTTT
>NW_008652667.1:1085-1536 GCF_000695815.1 Acanthisitta chloris
ATACCCCAAAATGAGATTTTTTTTAGCCTCAATTTTTTACCCCAAAATGAAATTTTTTACCCCAAATTTTTTTACCCCAATATTAGATTTTTTTACCCCCAATTTTATACCCCAAAATGAGATTTTTCAGCCCCAATTTTTCTCCCAAAAATGAGATTTTTTTATCCCAATTTTTCCCCCCAAAATGAGATTTTTCAGCCCCAATTTTTCTCCCAAAAATGAGATTTTTTTATCCCAATTTTTCCCCCCAAAATGAGATTTTTCAGCCCCAATTTTTCTCCCAAAAATGAGATTTTTTTATCCCAATTTTTCCCCCCAAAATGAGATTTTTTTGGAGTCTTTGAGGGGTCTCAGCCTATGTTTGAGGGACAGATATTTCCCCCTCAAAACCCCCAATTTTTTCCCCCAAAATGAGATTTTTCAGCCCCAATTTTTCTCCCAAAAATGAGAT
>NW_008652668.1:0-1214 GCF_000695815.1 Acanthisitta chloris
GGGGAGGGCTGCGGGCCTGGGGCCACGGGGCAACCGGGGAGGGCGTGAATAAACTGAAGGGTGGCAGGAGTCGATTAGGTTGGGTGTCAGGAAAGAGTTCTTCTGCCCTGTGAGGGTGCTGAGGCACTGGCGCAGGTTGCCCCGAGAAGCTGTGTCTGCCCCAGCCCGGGGAGTGTTCCAGGCCAGCTTGGACAGGAGTGGACGAGACAGTAACCTGGTCTAGTGGAAGGTGTTCTGCCCATGGTGTAGGGCTTGGATCTAGGTGAGCATTAAGGTCCCTTCCAACACAAACCACTCTGTGATTCTTTCAAGAAATACACAGCTTTATTTCTGTTGTTAAGCACATACCTCATATATAGAACTTAGACTGCAAGCCAATAATTATTCTCCATAGAACTTAGAAAATAAATACTGGCTTGCAGTCCATTGCCAACACACTACTTAGATGCTGCTGTCACATATAAACTTACTTTGTTATCTTAAAAAAGAAATGAAAATCCAGACGATGCTTCCCAAACTGCACGGTATAGAATTTGCAGATATGTGGAGGTTTTTAGTAAGTAAACATTACTATTTTTAGCGCCGCAAACATAGGTGATATTTTTGGAAAATAGGTTAGTTTTGTATAATGAAGTGTGAGAGTTGTACGAAATGCAGAATTGTACAAAATAGAAATTTGTACAAGTAACTGCCTGAGTAACAGAGGGGTAGTCGTACAGCCATGCAGTACAGATTGTGTTTAAATTAGTGAGTAAATCAGGTAGGGATCAAGTACAGCTTTGAGACCTGGAAGTTCTTGTGCTCAGTAGCCATTGTGGATGTGATTCTGCAGTCTGAAGATAATTTTTTAAAACCTTTTAAGCAATTAAAATGTAAAGCATAATGTAGTTATTACCATGTGTATGTGAAAGGAGTATCTGGAGAAGAGCTATGAGGTTGTATGCATTGCAGAACAAGTATAAGGGGCACTTTGCAGGAAATGCAGGCAATTCTGCCCCAGAACATTGGAGAGGAGTTGTGGAATGGGAAAACTTTAGGAGAATATCTTGTATGTTGTAGGAGCAAGGGGAAGAAACTTGGTATTGGAGGAGTGGAAGGCTGTTCTTAGGTATAACAGGTGAGTTGGGAAAAGATCAAAATGGAAATCCTGTTATAAATACAAATTTATTTAGAGGTAGGAAACTTTCCAGAAGATTAATGCTTGCGATTGAGTT
>NW_008652669.1:0-13960 GCF_000695815.1 Acanthisitta chloris
ACCCCTAAAATTTCATGATTCTATGATAATGTCATTGGATACTGGCTTGATACACTATTTATGTTGGATCTAGTGTGAGCTTATCAGCTGAGGACTGAGCAGTGTCCTCTGGGTGTGAATTGTAACATGTTTGAGAGTGGAAAATGGATGTGTTGGAGGGGGTCAGAAGACACATTGCTTGTGGCAGAATTGGGGTTGTGCATCCTGCAGGAGAGATGGCTTCAGGGACACTGTACCCTGGCCTTCGAGTACATAAAGAGGGCTTTTTACCAGGGCTCGTAGGAACAAGGCATGGGGCAGTGGTTTCAAACTGAAATAGGTAGGTTTAGATTGGGCAGTAGGATGACATTTTTGATGAGAGTGCTGAGGCAGTGGAACAGGTTGCCCAGGAAGTTGTGGATGTCCCGTGCCTGGAAGTGTTTGAAGGCCAGGTTGAACCCAGCCACAATGGTTTTGAGAGCTGTGATGAAACCTCCATTACTTACAGAAGGATGGATTGCCCCAAGCCAGCCATAGTGTTGATGTAGTTTGCACGGATTCTGGCTCACCACTATGAGAAGAATGGGGCTGGATAATCAAGAGATCACAGTTAATCTGTGAAATCTTGTTTGGACCTTTTTGTGCTTTCTTAGTACAGAATGCAATTATCCTGCAAAAATCTTGAAATCAATTTGGCTAATAATACTTATTTATCCTTTTGCTCCCTTGACTCAATCTCAAAACCTAAGAGCTGATTGACTCCCAAATTGGTTTGCCTCTCAAAGCAATCTTTGTTCTTTTAGACTGTTCTGTAGAAAGAATCTTTCCCAGTTCTTACTTTAAAACTAGGTAACAGCTGTGGTAGGTAGTGGTTTTTTCTTTGGAGATTAACTGATATTTATAACCTTTTTCTCAGAGTTTGCAGGTTACTTGCAACTACAGAAGAACTGTGATTGTGATGTTTTATGCTTGAAAGATGGCAATGAACGACAGCATTAGTATCTTGAACTCTGCGTATCTGGCAGTGGAATATATAGACTCTTTCTTGCCTGACAATCCCCTGCAGCAACCGTTTAAAAATGCCTGGAATTACATGCTGGAGAACTACACAAAGTTCCAGATTGCAACTTGGGGATCACTTCTAGTTCATGAAGTTGCATACTTTTTGTTCTGCTTACCTGGATTTATCTTTCAGTTCATACCGTACATGCAGAAGTACAAGATTCAGCAGGTAAGAGAAAGTTCCTGATTTGTCTTTGAACATATCCAACAGAGCATGTAGCCACAGTGTCTTAGTTCCAATGTATATGGCCCCGTTTCATCTGTTGGTTGTATGTCCTGGAAATGACAAAGCAAAATTACAATGTGTGTGAGGAGAGAAAGAGGAGAGAATTTGGGGGAAGAAAAGTAGTTAGGTATTACAGTAATTGGTAAAATGTCGCCCTGCAAAAACGGGATCTTTTCAAGACAGTATGTTTCTTCATAAGCTTAGATCTTTAGCTTCTCTTTGTATTATTTTAGCTATGGAAATACATTCTGTGGTGTGTAAAAGAAAAGCGACCTTGGATTGTGTTAAACTCTTGCGTATGAAATGTTCCCTTTAACTACAAACACTGAAATAACAAAAGTAGTTTGGGGTGACTGGTGAGACAACTTCTCTTCAAATGCTAGCTTATTAAAACAAGAGGCTTTGATGAAACTGAATCCAGTTCCATGTCATTTGTGTTGCCTGAGTTAATTTGTATTATTGGAAGACATGCTGTTAGTCTTCCACGGTGAAATTAAGCTGACTCCAAGTGAAATTTGCAGCATTTCAGTTATGTGCAATAGAAACACGTAACGCAACCAATTCTTTTTTCTTCTTCTTAGGATAAACCAGAAACATGGGAAAAACAGTGGAAGTGTTTCAAGAAACTCCTCTTCAGCCACTTCTGCATTCAGCTTCCTATGATTTGTGGCATCTATTCCTACACAGAATATTTTGACATCTCATATGAGTGGGAAGAAATGCCTAGATGGTAGGTAGATTCTTCTGCTATGTTGATGCTCAGTTACGTACAGTTGGAGGCAGAATATTTAGCAATGAATGTCATCAATTCTAATAGACGATAATTTTTTGGCAATGTAAACTATGTTTTTTAATCTTCCTTCTGTTGATGCTTAACTGCTGTAAGAGCTAATTAGAATTTCCTCGACTTTTTTTTTTTCAATAGCCCCAAATTGCTCTGATCCTCAGAAGAGGGGGGGAATTAGGAGGCAGTTTCTGGAAGCAAAACAAGATTCATGATGGCACGAGTTCAGTGTTGGACTTTCTAGGGGGGTTATTTGTCCAAATTCTTGTTTTATATCAGCACTGGTGTGTTTCTCAAAGGAGAGAACCTTTGAGGCCAGCTGCTTCACAGTCTCCTTTTCTAGCACCAAACTGATAGGCTTTTAAACAAAGCTGAATCAGCTGAAGTGCCTCTTCCTCTCCCACCCCCTGCCTCGATAGCAGCTCTTTACCATGGAAGGTCATGTTTCTTGGAAAGCTTTGATTTCTGGTTTAGGTAGCTGATGCAACTCTTTATTTTTATATTGAGGTTTTACACAGTCTGTGCATGTTCCCTACAGGCTGCTTGTGTAATACTGACATCACACCTTGTTACAGTGTGTACTAACTCACTTCAGCCTGTCAACAGATGAGCTGAGAAGCATAATAGCATTTATACCTGGTAATTAAAACTTCTAGCATGTTAATAAAGCAGTGTCAGTGCACTGTTATTAAGTCAGTAATACGCATAAACATTTCCAACCCTTAGTAACATACAAGCTATTTTCTCTTCCAGGATTGTGCATCTGCTAGTATATTCCATAACTAATAGCTCTTCTGCTTTTTAAAGGTATGTGCTGCTTGCCCAGTGTTTCGGATGTGCAGTGATTGAGGATGCCTGGCATTATTTCCTGCATAGATTGCTGCATCACAAGAGAATATACAAGTATATCCATAAGGTTCACCATGAGTTTGTTGTATGTATTCCTTGATTTTTTTCTTGAATAATAGTTTTTAGTATACGTTTCGTACAATTTATTTAAACATCTCATTTGTAAGACTTAAGAACTTTGCATCCCTCTTGACTGTGGGATAGGTGTCTTGTCTTGAGCTCTTGTCAAGAACAGTCATCCACTTTGTTTCTGAAAACAGCTCTTGTAATTTTATTTCATTTCATGAGAATGAAAGATCACACTCTTGCTAAAGGTTGATCATACCTGTTGAGCTAAGTGAAGCAGGCTTTTAAAAGCATGCCTACAGGTCTCATTGTTGGGGAAGGGAAAACAGTAGGTTTCTGGGTTTGGTTGTTCATCACTTCCACACCACCTGGGCTGTTAGTCAGAGCATACCAATCCACAGAACATGATCAGGCAGGTGCCTCTTGCACAACCTGGACATACTTGATTCAGGGAAGGATTACAGCTTCTGAGCCTCTGGAAGCAGTATGGCCTGTTGTGCCATACTGCATTGAGACCACAGTGCAGCACAGATGTTTTGGATGGTTCTGCATTTTGTGGTGATGGAGCTGGCATTGAACACCAGGCAATGAGCCACACTTGACTGGGGGTGACACTGTTCTGAACCAGGTAGGGTCCAGCAAGTGCTTACACCTTATAGTTAGTACTGCTGTGTTCAGCTGGCACTGCCCCTGGATCACAGGAGTCAGTGCTACAGCATTTGTGTACTGCTGTGTTTCAGTGTAACCTACACTGTGCTGACAGTGAACTGCAGGCTAGTGGGTCAGGGATGGTATATACATGCTGCCAGTAATATAGGAGCTTAGTATTGATTGATGCATACATGTGCACATACATCTGCAACAGCAGCTGCTCTTTTCCTCTTGTTTTGGCAGCCCCTCAGATCTCTAGCCAGGGCAGCTTTTGGCCATTATTCCTGGAAGTGGTTAGCAGTTCTCACAGAAGTGATTTATAGGCTAATGGTTGTTTCACTAAAAACTTTCCCTGATACTAAAAATTGATGATGTTAAAATATCCCTTAAGACAAAGTGGTTGTTATTTTTTTTCTGATGATCAAATCTATAACCTTCAGCATTAGGTTAAAATTTGTTAAACTGTTCTCTGTGTATAGTGGTGTCCTTTTGAAAATGTTGGAATGCTTTTTTTTTGGCAAACGTAGAAATGACTGGTGTGTGTCTATATATATAAAAGAAAATGTTTTACTTCAATCTCAAGAGAACACCTGAACGGTACAAATTTATTTTAAAAATGAGGAGTTTTTTAATTCTTATTTTCATAATAAATTTTAAGTGAATCTTGCTTCTGAGACTATTTTGGCTTCCTTGTTTATTCTGCTTCCAAGACTGGAAGTATAGCAAAGCTGATAGGAGCTTGCCAAACACTAATATTCCTGAAATAATGCTTTGACCTGGGGTAATGGTAAGCCTAAATACAATTTTTAAACTTTTCAACTAGTAGTGAAGTGTTTGGAATCACTAATGGAATGATAATCCCTGTGACCTTGGAATACTAGTTTCCCAACAAGGAGCTGAGTATGTGTTAAGGCCCTTGCTCAATCATACCATTTCCTTTGCCCCCAGCATCATTCTGGTTGCCCTACTGAGGTCTTGTGGGGGAAGGGGAAGGGGAGAGCATCATGAAATGGTGATTCTGATTTGGGGGTATATTAAACTGAAAATGGTGACTGCTTCTTGTTCTGTTATATCTTTCTAGTCTCCATTTGGAATGCAAGCAGAATATGCTCATCCTCTGGAAACAATTATCCTTGGAACTGGCTTTTTTATTGGAATTGCTGTTTTCTGTAACCATGTGATTCTTCTGTGGGCATGGGTGGTATGTCGCTTGATTGAGACCATTGATGTACACAGGTGAAATGCTCACTGCTTTTTAATGATTGCTTTCTCTCTTGTCTTTAGTCTGTCTCAAAGTTACCTGTCTCTTTCACTGAGATGTAGTTTGTTCTGCACTGAAATGCTTTTATGTGTCTTAGAAAAAATGACACAACATGAACAGTTATCACCATTTCCTGTTTTGAGGTAGTGTTAACAGGAAGTCTTGATGATTAAAGCAATGTGGACTATCAGCTAGAGCAATTCAGGGACTGTTTAAGAAGCAAGGTGCCTCATTAGGATGTCTGGCTCTTGATATTTGGTGTACAAGTGATCTTATGCGTATTAGAACACCAAAAATACATCAGAAAAAGAAATATTCCAAGAGATTTTTCTGTTTCATAGTTTGTCAGACTGTTTTATTGGTCAAGAGAAACTTTATGCCATATGATCACTGACTTTCTTTAAAATAAGTACATATATTTCTTTTGTTTATTTATTTATTGTACCTAAAAAGGACAAGATTTCTTGTCTCTGTAGTAAAATTGACATGTCAAATTTGGCTCCAAAATGCCTGTGCAAATCCCAGTAGGCTTAGTTTCATTCATCTACAAATAAATGAGCTTTTCTTTCCTGTGGTTGAGAGGAAGGGGATACTAAGAGTTCATTTCTGAAATGCTAGCATTGCACTTGGCCTTGTCTCTGTAAATATGTTATGAAACATACAGTGTCTTATTGCAAGTTGAGTATTTTAGTGGAACATGAGCTACTAGTGAACTCATCATATAAAGCATTGCTGATTTAGTTATGTATTGCTTGTAGGCTGAGAAGTATATGTTAAAGTAATTGATGCAAAATATGAATTTCCTTTGATAATTATCATTTTAGTTTGTTGTCCACATGAGGCATTTATAACAAATTTCCTTGTGCTTTCCCCACTAGGTGGTGGTAGGATGCTTCCCAGTACTACTAAGCGAGCATTGAAATCCCTCTAAAGCAAACTGTTCTGCTTTTAATATTAATCATACTTAAATTCTACATATTTTAGGAACTTGCAGTAAGTTGAAAATAAGAGTAGAAATACTGCAACTGTAGTTGATTTGGGATGCTCTCTTATGAGCCACTGAGCTGATGTTCCCAACTTGTCATTGTTACTATTTGTTCCAGCTTCCTAATGTTACTCTTAGTCAGTTAAAACTGCTAAGCCAGCAGGAAGTCAGCCACTGTGATTTTTTTTTTTAGGTTACTTGCTTAAATTCTTTTGTATTGCCTAGTAAACAGAGCTGACTAGGTGAGCAAGTGCCAAAGCCATTACAGGCTAGTTTACAGAATCATTTGGTTAGGATTGGAGGGATCTGGTTTTCATATTAAGCCAGTATTACAGTGGATACCTCAGGGCCTTAGAATACCAAAAAAATACTTTTATTCTATAAAAATGGCAAGTTAATGACCATAGTTTGTAGCTTATGTCTGGGAAAAATCCTTACCATAGTTGCTTTTCTTTTTTTTCTCCCCTGTAGTGGCTATGATGTTCCACTGAACCCTCTTCATTTGGTGCCTTTCTATGCTGGTGCCCGTTTCCATGATTTCCATCACATGAACTTTATTGGCAACTACGCTTCAACCTTCACGTGGTGGGACAGACTCTTTGGTACAGACTCTCAATTCACTGCCTATCAAGAAAAAGATAAGAAGCAAGAATTCTTAAAAAAGAAGAAGGCTAACTAAATTTCCAGTGTAAAAGTCAACTTTTGCTTTTCTGTAAAGCAAAATAATGATTGGGTGTTTAGCTTAAATCATGTTCCTTGGCTACTAAGGGATAGGGAAAAATGGCTAATTAAACTGCAGTATCTTTCTAATGGGAATGTCTTCTATTTTATACATAAGTACTGCATATATTTTAACTACAGATTTAAAGATGATGCAAAAAAACTGAGATGATGACTTGTGTCTATCTTGGAGGTTTTTTCGGACCAAAAAAGAAATCACTTTTATCTCTAATGTTGCCCACTTTGGATCCACGTAGAATTGTATAGGTATACTGAAGTTGCTCTTATTTTTGTTAAATATATATTCTTAAATTTGTAATATCAAATAGCAGAAGATATGAAGTAGTATCAGCACTGTATTATTTAAATATTGAGTAAAATTGCTTAAAACAAAAACATCTGTTACTAGGAAGCTTGGACAGGTCTTTGCACACTGGATAATGTGAGCTGCTAATAACAGAGTATCTGGCTAAACATGAGCTAGCAGAGACATTCCTGACCTAGATTTATTATGTTACTTCAGAATGCAGGTTAAAAGAATAGAAATTTTTATTTGAAGAAACTGGTTCTTTGCTGCTCTTTTGAAGTTGGTCTGTCAGTGTAATTAGCATTTACATTACATTCTTCTCTATGTGTTGTAATTTGCTGAACTGACTTGTTGCTATATTTGCACTTGTGACTGATGAAATAAATGTGGTTTGGTTTGATGTGTGTGTTATACTTTTCATATGTTTTGAAATACATGTGATAAAAGCACATAGGATACAGCATCTTACTCTTCATTTCTTTAATGAAGAAGCATTATTTGTTAGTAAGGTTTGCAGCAGTTACTTCTGTTAAACTACTTCCAGAGACAGCAGTAAGAAATGGAAATGGAGAACATCTCAAATTCTGCTGGTCTGTGTTTTGAAGGACTTGGATACATAACTGCTCAGTGTAGCAACAACCTTTGGGCCAAGTGCATTCTCAAGCTACAGCTTGATCACAAGCTAGAAACTCAAAATTTATTCTTTGAGTTGTACTAGCAACAGTCGACTATTGTTGAATCTGCTATAAATATTTGCCTGTTGCACAGGAAGTAACAGTGGAAGTACCTGAGAAGGGTTAAACCCTTACAAAGATCTTGCACTTTGTATATTCATTGCAGCTGCTCTTCAAACTTCAAATGCCACTTCATCTACTCCATAAGTCCTTTAGAGAACTTTTACAGTGTTTTGCTTACTCAAGCCCACACCTGAATTTTCATGCTGCTTCACATGCAGTCTGGTATAATACTCAAATCAGGCACTCCAGTGACAGCGCAGAGGAGATCAGGGTTCTAAGACAACACAAGGCATTAATGATATTCAGAATTACTCAAATCTTCCTTGAGATGTGGGAGTAGTTCAGATTCCTCTTTGCATGTATTTTGTAGAAGCTTTCACCTCTCTATCTGTATCCATGTTGAAATTCAGTGTTCTTCCTCTCCCCTCTAAAAAGTAAAAATATTTGACTGTGGCAGGTGAATGAAAGCTGAAATCCCTGTATTGTTCACTTTTTAGCAAGGACTGGTACTTAAGACTTCCTGAATCCATATACACTGCTGGCCTGAACTCTCTCCATGGTGGAAGTGACCTCTAATGAGATTTCAAAGATGGCCATTATCCTCTGCTTTGTCAACTCCCACTCCCATCCTGCAGCTGCAGCTATACTTAGCTTTATTTTACTGAGCCTAAAAACACAAGGAGCTCTTAGTACTTCAGATTTTCCCCATGTACATCATTCTGTTCATAGGTTCTCAGCCCACTGATTTGTGCCTACATACACAGTGTCATAAAATTCCATACGACTGTGAGCCAATTGCTTAAATATTCCCGTAACAGTGTTTGTAAGTGCCTAGTGTCTTCTTAGCTACTGGAAAGCTCAGAGTGTGGAAAGCTTGATGGGATTGACTTACAAAGTTGCAATGTTTACTCCATTACAAGAGGTTTAAAAGTGAAGAATGCTATCATTTGGGGTAGTGTGCATCAGGTATTTTTGGACCTTCATCCATTACTCGAACCCATGTTTTTCTGACACCCATTGCTATTTTTGTTCTTTGGGTTATTTTATCTACATTCCAGTGTACAGTGTGATCATCTAATTGCTTTTGATCCTCTTTCTTTAACAAATCCCTGGAGAATTTATGCGAGCTGTGCTTTATAAATTCATTTTTTGTGAAGAAAAGGCACCTGCAGGAACTCGCATTTGAAAATGACAGACTTGTTTTGCTGCAGGACTCAGACCTGCATTTTACCACCACCACACCACCTTTGCAAATGTAGAACCTTGTATTTTTTGCTGAACATGATGATGGTGAGTATATGACCTACCTCATTACCTTCTATTAAGAACTGTGTTAGGCAGTTACATTTTTGAGATTTTAGGCCTTTACTCAATAAGACTTTACTGATTTTTCCCCCCATATTTAGTGAGAGAGGCTATAGAATATGTGTAGTTCTGAAAACAGAGGTTTTTGTGTAATAGAACAACATATGGCTAGCAGTTTTGGGTCTTCACAATGCACAACAAAACCTTACACAATCCTTTCTCCTCTTTATAAAGGAGGCAGATTTAAGTCTTAAACATGGTAGGATAGGGGAATAAGCAGGGGAGGATCATTTTCCACTACATGATCTTTTCCTGAAAGTCCAGTTTAGTTTAAGTAAGGCTCATCTGTGGGAAACAATAGTTTGTACTCTCCCTTAGGATATGACAATAGTTAAGTCCTATGAAGGCAATTAATTAATTTCTTGGGATTTATGGCATAAAAACATGGAAACTTGTAAAGCATAATAAATTGGTAAGATTAGGATTGCAAAATAATCAACTGCTTTTGCCAGCTGATGTGAAATACTAAAAAAGGTAGTTTATTTTGCACTACATCACAGCTTGCCAGAAAAAATGATGATTGATATTATATTTGCAGAATATATGACTTCATTTATTTTTCGCACAGAGTTTATAATAAATGCTGCATATTTTATGATATTTTAAAGAATGTGTTACATGTTTCTAGATTTTGAACATTTCTGTTGAAAACTTGTATCATTGAAACCTACATTATGGCTCAGTATATACAGTGGGAGGAAAAAGGAGGAAGCAGGAGACATTTATAGTGATGCTGTTTGCCTTCCCAAGGAACCGTTACGCGTGATGGGGCCCTGCTCTCCTGGAGATGGCTGAACACCTCCTGTCTGTGGGAAGCAGTGAATTAATTCCTTGTTCTGCTTTGTGTGTGCACCTTTTGCTTTCTCTATTAAACTGTCTTTATCTCAACCCATAAGTTTTCTACCTTTTACCCTTCTGATTCCCTTCCCCATCCCACTGGTAGGAGAGTGACCAAGTAGCTGCGTGGGGCTTGGTTGCTGCCTGGGGTTAAACCATGACATCCAGGGAGAAGGCAGCTTTGTGCCACTGGTTCTTGCTATAATTTTCTGCCTGTGAAGGTAATAAATACAGGAGTCAAATTGCTTTTCAGTTGTAGCTTTCACCAGCTAACCAGATTGGATGACATCCTCCACAGTAAAGCACTTCCTCTGTTTCTCAATCACTTGTATGCCTTTTCTCTGAATTTTCTCTGGATTTTCACAGTATTGCTTTAGCTGTAGATACCAGAACTGTGTGTCCAGTGTGTAAGTGTGAATGTCAGGTATGTTTTGTATGAAATTTAAGTTGCAGACTATAAAGAGGCTCAAGGCAGAATTGTTAAACGTGTGAGATGTTCACTACCCAGCAAGAGCACAGTAAGCTCTTAAATACCTATAGGGTTATGTTTCATTCACATGTGTGACTCATCTAACAGCTGGACACAGTAAGAGACTCAGTGTGGCAGTACACAGCTTGGAAAGTGGGTGTTCTTTTTCCCTCCCCCTTTCTGTAATCCTGCATAAGTGACTTGCCTGTATTTGTATTTTTTCAAAAAAATGTATTTCCTTTGCCCTGCCTCACATTAAGTCCCTTCTGCAGGTACTGGGAAAGCTGCAACTTTCCATATCTCAATCCTGTTTTGCAAGCATCTAAGAAATAGAGACACTGAGCTGTACAAGGCATTTTGAAGGTTGTTAATAGATGCTTCTGCCTTGAAGACATAGCCTCAAGTGATCAGAGCTGCCAGGTGCAGTATAGGTATATACAATCAGTATTCCAATAAGTTTTGTAAATCTTACAGCTACAGTTATCTCTATCTACTTGCCTGGTAATTTGTTCATACTGAGATCAATGGTTCTCTCTTTCAAATTGATTTGAGATATTTTATTCCTAGCATTAATTTCTTGATCGAAAGCCTAAACAACTTTTACCTGTCTTATAGGTCATATATGGTCCATAGTTGGGATTTTTGTTTTTGAATAGTTGTGCCATGTTAATGTTGTTTCAGAATTTTTCCAAGGCTTGGAAATGCAATATAACTGGATACTAGCAAGCCAAAGAGAGCCCTCCTCAAATGGGGGCTTAATGATTTGATCTTGCTGACCTGAACATGCATCCTTCCTTATGCATTATGTTTAGCATCCTACTTGCTTATATATATGTTAGAAAACACTGTCTTCCTCATGCAGTATAGTGACCTCCTTACTTCTGTCCAAATATAAACCAGAGATGTTTAGTGAATGTTTCCATGATGTAATTATTAACAGTAGTTTGTTATTAAAAATTTAAATATCTGATCTCCATCATAGAGTGTTTTTAGGATTTGATTTGTTCCTAATGCACTTCTACTGTTTGTAATGGACATGGTTTTAGGGTTCTCTTTTTGTGTAATAAAAGAAGATAGTTGCCTCAGCCTGTTTGTCTTGTCACTACAAAAAGGGTGCAAAGTTACTCAAGTATTGTAAGTAAAACTCTCTGAGTGTGAGTTTATTTTGGAAAATTTATTTATATACTTGGTGAATCGAATTGCTGAAAAAAACAGATTCAGACAAGTAAAAAGTACTGGAAAATTTGAATCAGCAAATTCTGTTTGACCAAAAGAATGGAGTAATCTGTAAATATATATGAATATTATATGTATGTTTGTGTGTAAATGTAGATTTGTCTATAAATAAGTACTTTTGGAAATGTCAGTGAAATTTTTTTCATCATTACCGAATTGTTTAGGCTGTGTCTGTTGGCACAATATAACCTACTATTTGTTGTCTTAGACAGACATGTAAGAGAGGTAAACCAGATTTGAAATCTGCTGATCAGGACATTTCCTGGAGCACTTGTGCTCTGCTCACTGCTGTAATTGGTATTATCAGCTTACAGGGCCATACTCAGATGCCTGGTTATGCATATAGGCTGGGAATGCCCTTGGGCTTAGAGTATTCCTCTGAGACTAAGGCAAGTGCCAAACCTTCTTCCATATTACAAGGAATTTTGGCCTTTGATGATACTCATCATCCCTGAACTATGGAAAATAGGAGGAAGGATTGGATACAAAGGAAGTCATAAATTTATTCCTCCTCCTGATTTCTGTGAATGCTCCTAAGCTCTCAGAGAGTTTAAACATTGTTTCTTAATCCCTTATACAAAGGAAATTAGTATGCACAAACTCAAAATTAAATATTTGATAGTATTTGAACTAGCCTGTTTGATACAAGATGTGTATGTGTTTTTAAAAGTATGCAATCTCTTGTTTTTAAAGGGTGAGGCCTTAATAAGTATGAAAATGAATGTAAATCTATTCAGTTTGAGTTGTGAGACTAATTTTTTGTAGTGGAATAATAATGCACTGCTTGAAGAGATGAAAAGAAATAGATGATTTCTGAGCCTACTCGTATCTTTTAGTGCCACAGTATTTTTGGCAAAGAAATTCAAAAGGAAGCCAATGTGAGTTGCTAAAATGCACAAAGGGGTTTTTTTTTAATAGACTGTTCTCCCAGAAAGTGATGCTGTAGCTCTAAAATCACAGCATCAGCAGATTTGTTTGCTTTGTGTATTGAGCACAAGGAAAAGTGATGAAGAAAACAAGGAATATTTAGCCTGTGATAAATGTAGCCAATGAAACTGATAAAGAATATGAATCATGAATGCTAGGACAGCTACCTTTATTTGAAGTTCAGTTTGGAGCACTGAGAGGGCTGCACATAATTCTAAAGTGGTGTGAAGTCATAAACAAATTCATAATGCAGTTAATGCTGTTAGGAAGGAAAGAAGTCAGAGAGAAATCACTTTTGTGATCTTAAATCCAGACAGTGATCTTGGTAAGACAAAATGCCGTATCAGGGACTCTATATACACCCAAGTCTTGCAAAATGCTTAGAGCAAATTTGCGTTCTCATAACCCCAAAGCTAATGTGACATGATGTAACAGATGTCCATCAAAGTTTTCTAGCAGTAAGAATGGAGAGTTGAAGGCACCAAGAAGTGCTGTGAAGGGGCCTCTGCACATAGTTGCCTACATGTAATCCTGGAATTAAACTGGGCAGAGAAGCTTCTGAACCCAGTTGACTTTGAAAGATGGTGAGAACTGGATGGACTGAGCACTGGAAGATAACAAGTATAGGTGAATACAGACAAATGGATATATAAGTAATTATGTACTATACTTGCATTTTCATCAGGTCTGAGATTCAGATGCTAGATCAGTTTCTGAGCTGGTACATCACCAAGTGTCAATGAAGATGTTCTCCTAGAACAGATTATTTCTTAGCTGGAACTAGCCACTCACAATTTAGGAAAATATCCATAGGATCACAAAGGCTTATTAAAAAATCTTCCTGAAAACTGATTCAGTATTAATTGGTGATAGAAGTGGATGTTATATAGGCTGAGCCTTGTAGATCAGAAAAAGCCCATGCATTAAATGATTGAAGACAAGATTTTATTCGTAAAAGGATGAACTGGATGTGTACTCAAAAATTTCCAGCAAGTCTTTGTGTACTCAAAAAAAACCTCAAAAAAACCCCCCACAACCAAAAGACAAACAAAAACCCCCTCGAAACCAATTCTCATAAACCCCTCATCAACTCAAACCCAACAATCTGATATTGAAGTCGCTCATTAGCATTTAGTGTTTTATCAGTTACCCTTTACAGGCTGTTTCAACATAGCCTAAACACCTATGCCTATAAAGACAGGTTGAAAATATGTGGCTTCAGGAGTCCTGTAATATCTGTGGTCTGGAAGAGACTGTGATTTATAAACATGAGGTGAATGGTTCCTCACACGAACATTCCCACTGAACATACTGGGATGTGCTCTCTGAGTACTGTCAGTATCAGAAAGTAAGTCCTGCTTTATCCTTTTCTTTCTGTAATGCAGCAAAGATGCCTTAGAGATGATGTTCAAAGCAACCTCACAGATGACCCGCGAGGTCAGCCAAACGCGCTAGGCTGCGGCAGCACCGTGTGAATCCTTCCCGGAGCGCTCTGTTCC
>NW_008652670.1:0-5508 GCF_000695815.1 Acanthisitta chloris
CTGGAGCCAGGTTTGGGGTTTATGGGATGCTGGAATAGAGTTTTTGGGTGTTGCAGGGCTGTGGAGCAGGACTTTGGGATGCTGGAGGGCCATACAGTCTTGGGGTGCTGGAGGGGGGACCTGGAGCTAGATTTTGGGTGTTCTGAGGGAGCTTGAGCAGAGTTTTGGGGTGCTGCAGGGGGTGTGGAGCAGGGCTTTGGGGTGCCAGGGGGTCATGCTGTCCAGTTTTGGAGTGCTGGGGGGCAGCTGGAGGCAAGTTTGGGGTGCTGGAGTGGGGTATTGGGGTGCTGTGAGGGTCAGAAAGCAGGGTTTGGGCTGCTGTGAGAATAAGGACCATGGCTAGGAGGTTGTGGTGGCATGGAGCAGGGTTTGGGGTGCTGCAGAGGCAGCTGGAGCAGAGCTTTGGGGTGCTGGGGGCTGCCAGGTCCAGGGAAGTTGCAGGCCCAGCAGCACATGCCATTGGTGTCCCAGAGCAGGGAGATAATGGGATTGGGTTTATTGGAGGACATTCTGCAGCTCCTGTGCCATAGCAGCAGTCCCTGCCCTGCTGCAGTGCAGAATCCCTGGATCCAGACCTTGGATCTCTCCTTCCCCCCAGCCTAGAGCCTCTCCCTGGAGTGAGGGTGAGCTGAAGGTTCCTTCTCCCAGCGATACCAACATCAGCACAACTTCTCACTTCAGCACTCACCTCAACACCTACCTGTCTGAGACCTAGAAATCTCCTTTGAGTCTCTACAATTTCCTCTCTTACACAGAGTCCAGGCTGCAGTGGCCTTCATCCTCCCCTCATCCTTCATCCTTCCGCATCCTTCCCTCACCATCCTTCCTTATCCCTTTGTTCTCCCCTTCATCCTTCCCCTGTCCTTGTTTCATTCCTCCCTCATCTTCCCCTTGTCCTCCCTCATCCTCTCATCTTCCTTTTCATCCTCCCCTTCCTCCTCATCCTCCCCTCATTCTCCTTATCTTCCCCTCATGCTCACTTCATCTTCCCCACATCCCTCATCCTTCCCTTGTCCTCCTTTTATTCTCCCTTCATTCTCCCTCAAGCTCCCTGTGCCATCAGCTGCTCCACAAACCACTTCCCAGCATGTTTGCTCCTGCCTGGGTTGCTCCAACCCACACTTACACAACCACCACCTGCTCCTTTTATAACTGCCCGAAATACCAGACTTCATTGCTGTAAAAAAACCTGCACTTTATTCAGATCCTGTTCCTTCTGGAACATGCACCCTAGATATGTGCTGAAGAGAGAAAAGAGCTGGAAGGCAGATGTTGATCCAAGGCCCTGGGAAGACATTGGCAGCTGAGGCTTTCCCTGTCCCTGACTGCACACCACTAGCAAATAAACAGCAGCAAATCTGTGTTGGCTCAGCTCTTTACAGGAGTCTGGGCTGTGTGTGTGAAGATCCAACATGCCAGAAAAGCAGGATGGCTTGTGGGAAGCTGTCTCAATTTTCTGGTGGAAAAGATCTGTGATTCCTCACAAGTGCTATTTTAAAACTGCACATTAGCAGAACTTGTGGGGTTTAACTTAACTGTGCCTAAAACTTCCCTCAACTTCCTTCACCTGACCTAGTTAGGTGCAAAGATGAGATGGCTTAGTCTTCAAAAAGTCAATTAATCAAGCATTGTCCCCCAGAGGAGCTTGGCCTAAGAGATGCTTTCTCAGGGAGAGAAAGGCATCAAAACTAACAAGTAAAGTGTAAAAGCACAAACCTACAGGAGCATGAGGAATACAAACAGCTGCTTTCAACCCTTGTTTCTTACAGGAATGTTTTTGGAACCAGAGGCCTGAGGCATGTCAGGGTGAGCACACCCTGCCCTCACTGACCTCCCGGAGCCCTCAGACCAGGTGGCATCCCTGGAATGATTGGTGAAGGCTACAGAGGGACCTTGGATGGAATTAGCCCATTCCAATTGGGAAAATGAAATAAAAATAAGCCACAAGGAACACCACTCCGTTCTACCACCTTTAAACCTGCTGCAGGAGCTGTGAGACCTCCAGGGCCACCACTGCTCTGCCACACACCCAGCACTGCACACAGCTGCCTGTTTTCAGCCCTGAGACTCATTTTAGCCCTTCATCTTGCTTCAGATTTTAAATCAATGTCCTCTTGGCCTCCAAGGGCTTCTAAAGACACTTTCAGTGTTCAGTTTACGTTGTCAGTGCTGTGAAGTTGGTGGATTTAGGCTGCTTTGGGGGAGTGAGTGGATTCATGGTCCCTTTACAGCCATCCTGTGCTGCTGCTCAGGCTGGAGGACACAGTGTCACTGTCACAGTTACAGCAGGGACAGAAGGCACAGCCAGAATGCAAGGAAACAAAGGGGAAAAAACAAGCTACTTGGATCTAAAGTTAAATGTTCAGCTTTCCTGACATCATCTCTGTTCTATACCCCAGAGGGTTAATGGTCTATTGGATTCAGCCTCTGACTTGGCTGAATGAGCTTATTCAAGAGTCTCTCAGCTGCACTGAGCACCTGACAGTTCTTTTCCCCTCTATTTCAGAGCCAACCCAGCACCAAGAGCACAGTGACTGCCTGAAGCCCAGTTACTGTCTCCCCAGAGCCCAGGGAGGGGCCAAGCCCCCCAGGCACCAGGAGGATCTGCCCTGCCCTGAAAAAGCTTCAGCACGAGTCCTTTATGTACAAGTTAAAGCCCAAAAGGGACAGTACAAAGCTCTATGGGAAACAAGAGGGGACACAGCAAGGTTTACAGCGTTTATATCCCTCTGAACACACCCTAGCTCAGTTGTCCACCTCTTCCTCATCATTTTGCTCTTCTTCCTCCATCCTTTCATCATCATCATCGTTCTCTTCCTCTCGGCTTTTATCCTGCTCCTCTGAGTCTGTCTTCTTGTCCTTGTCTTTCCTTGCTTCTTTCTTCCCCTTCTGCTCACGTCTGTAAACTGAACAAGAGGGAGCAGTGAGGAGTCAGATCTGCTGTCTCCCTGGCATGAACAGGTCAGTGGCTGAGGCCCAACATCCACTTGCTCTCCAGGCTTAAGAGGGGAGCAGGGAACTCAGAGCAGCAACTCACCCTAGGATCTGAGCTGTGCTGAGCAGCTCCATAGGAAATCAGGTTAATTTGCAGCAGAAAACTGCTGAAAAGGATGCAGGAGGTCACATTTACAGGCAGCACCTAGGACTTTCCTTAGATAAACATAATAGGGGAGTGAGGGCAGATGAGACTTTCTCAATCCTCATCAGTTGTGCAATAATGTTATCCCAAGTCCCGTTAAGGTGCACATTAGTTACTCCCCAGGCAAACTGCAGTGTAGGATGCTGGGCAAAGAGAAGAGAAACAAGACAGGCAAGTAAGTGTTGCTTGTCCAGAGTTCGAGGAAAAAAGGATTTGGTGCTCATTAGACTCCCTGGATAAAAGAGAGGACAGTACCTTCCAGGGATTCCTTCAGAGGGCCTACAAATCTCTGGAACTCCATCTCCTCCATGGCAGAGAGCACATCACTAGCATTCAGGGTTTTCCTCTTCCCCTTCATGGCAAAGTTGTTTGCACTAGGCAAAAACAAGAAGGTAAGACTCTTGGTTAGGAACTGCAGGGACAGGACGAGGAGGGACGAATTGCTAGAAGGAAATTTAGATGAGATCTCAGGTAGAAGTTTTTGCTGTGAGGGTGGTGAGACACTGTCCCAGGTTGCCCAGGGAGGCTGTGGCTGCCCCAACCCTGGCAGTGTTGACAGCCAGGTTGGCTAAAGCCTTGAGCCACCTGCTCTGGTGGGAGGTGTCCCTGCCCAGGGCAGGCGGTTTGCATCATCTGTCCATTCCAACCCCTTAACATACTATGAATCAATCTGTCAGACAGAGGTAATTGGGAGCTCTCAACAATTTAGTCTCATTTATTAAAGTGACAAACTTATAAAAAATAAAAACCATCTCATAGACCTTTATCACTTCCTAATGGAGGTTTAAGATTCCTCTTCCTGTGTGAGCTTTCCTGCAGTTAGTTTCTGCTGGCACAGACCTTTTCTACAGCAGGGGAAGGAGAAAAAATCTGTCAGACAGAGGTAATTGGGAGCTCTCAACAATTTAGTCTCATTTATTAAAGTGACAAACTTATAAAAAATAAAAACCATCTCATAGACCTTTATCACTTCCTAATGGAGGTTTAAGATTCCTCTTCCTGTGTGAGCTTTCCTGCAGTTAGTTTCTGCTGGCACAGACCTTTTCTACAGCAGGGGAAGGAGAAAACCTGCACCTTGGCTGTGTCAGCTGCACACAGTCCTCTGAGTACCCCAGAGGAGTGACTGCCTGCACAGCACGTGCTGAGCCCCCACAAAACCCTGTGTCCTCTGGGGCAGCTCCAGGCTGGCTCACGCTTGTCCTAACACAGTGATGTGCTGAGGAGCCTGAAGAGTGAGCCAAGTGCTCCTGCCTTTGCCAGGAAAGGCCATGCAGTCATGTTCTACTGTTAATGGCACTTTGGGACCCTTCTTTTTGGGACATCTCCGTGTCCAGAGCCCAGCTGCCTCCCCACAGGCAGTCCAGACCCACCTGCTGCAGCCTGGCAGCCCAGGCAGTGCTACTGGTTTATAAACACCCAACACAGGAACAACGCTGGGGAAGAGCCTCCAGGCCAGCAGAGAGGTAAAATATCAACCAACTGCACCAGTTACCTGCTGCAGCAAACCCTTACCAGGATGTTGCATAGAGCACAAAGACACTTGCTGCTCGGGATATGGCACTCCGAGCTTCTTTGGAGATATTGACTCCATCAGGAAGCTGGAAAACAAATTCAACTCTTATCAGCAGCTGCTAGAAATGATTTAAACTCGCAGAATTCATGTGTCTGTTCTGTTAAGGCATTCAGAGGGCTCAGATAACTGGGAACTACATGTTGCTCTGGGGTGCTGTCACAGAAGCTCTGTTGGCAGCTGAAGGCAGTGTCTCCTCAAAGGGTTCAAGGCCAGGCTGGATAAAGCTGTGGGCAACCTGTTTTGGTGGGACATGTCCCTGCCCAGGGCAGGGGGCTGGGGCTGGATGATCTCTGAGGTCCATTCCAACCCCTGAACATTCTGTGAATTAATCTATAAGACAGAGCTGAGCAGAAACTGACTCCTGGGTTGGTGTAACTCATGCAGTGACTTCACACACCAACCCCTCTGCCAGAACCACATCCACACAGTGACATCTCACAGCTCAAACACATAACTAAACCAATCCCTGGGAATTATTTTTATACAGACAAGGACTTCTGCTCTGAGTGTTCGGGGGGACCTGGTTGTGACAGTCCCACTGCAGGAGCTGCCCTGCTGCTGGGCTGTACTTGGAGCATCCCGTGGCACACTGCTGCGGGATGCTGTGCCCAGGCTGTGCCCCCCGGGCACCCGGCAGGACACAGTGCCAGCACAGCTCGGGGACAGGGACCGGAGCCCTCCCGGGGGCACCCACCGCCTCCTTGATGATGCGGGTGATGACAGCGTTGGGCAGGTTCAGGTCCTCCGGCCTCTCTGCCATCCTGTGCCTCCTGCAAGGCAAACGGGGGGTCAGGGG
>NW_008652671.1:0-3777 GCF_000695815.1 Acanthisitta chloris
CATAATACTGAATACATACACCAGATTAGTGTTTTGACCAGTGGCTCTGTCATCTTATACATGAGTCCTACAAAATTGATTGCAAAATTTATTATTCTATCAATAATATCATGCAAACATGATATTATTGATAGAATAGGAAACACAATGAACCAGAGAACAAAGAAGCCCACATGGTAACCAGTGGCCCATAAGCAAAATACAATGAATGTTTATAATGATTTTCTCTTAACACAATCTGGTCAAAACCTGTTGTTATCTCCACCCTTTGTGTCCCATGCTGGGCACCAAAAGGACTGTCGTGGTTTAATCCCAGCCAGCAGCCAAGAACCATCCAAAAAAATTTCCTTCCCCCTTTGCCCCCCCAACCCGGAGGAATGGGGAGGAGGAAATAAAGTAAAATATGTAGGTTGAGATAAGAGCAGTTTAATAGTAAAGAGCAGAATGAGCTAGAATGCTAATGGATAATAAAAAGAAAGTGAAAGGGAAAAAAACCCAACCAACAAAACAAAATCAGTGATGCACAATACAGTTGCTCATCACCCGCAGACCAGCACAACCCCGAACCTCCCCCCGGATGGATCCCCACTCCTGCTTATAGACTGGGCATAACATTCCATGGTGTGGAATATCCCTTTGACTAGTTCAGGTTACCTGTCCCGGCTGTGCTCCCTCCCAGTGTCTCTTGTGTACCTACTCACTGGCAGAACTTAAGACGCAAGAAAGAAAATGTCCTTGATTTAAAATAATCACAACTAGCATAAACTAAAACATCAGTGTGTTATCAACACTATTCTCACTCTAAGTCCGAACACCACACTGTACCAGCTACTGAGAGGGAAAACAAATTAACTCCATCCCGGCTGAAACCAGCAGATATTGCAAAATAATATTTTTTCTGAAGTGCTAAGTCAGAAAGAAGGTAATTTAATGAAGCTTTTTGTTTAGGGGCAAACAATTTTTTTTGAAAAGAATGATTGTCCAAAAATCATCTTGCCTCCCTCCCCCAGTTCTGTCTGAAGAGGCCAGCTAACTCACTGAGCTCAGGGACTCACGTCTTTAACGTGTCTTAGTTATTGTTCATACCTTCATTGATAGAAGTTTCATCAATGAACCTAATTGGCATTTCTTATGTTTTGATAAGTAGACATCCTCAGGATGACTATTGTTGAATTTTCAACTCCACAACTCAGTTTATTGCTGCTCTCTCTTCTTAGTGCATTATTTATTAAACTTTTTTTTGGCGGCTTTAAGGTAACTCTGGCGTCTGAGAAGTGCAGAGTAGCATAGGAGTGCAGGTGAATTCTCAGAGGTCAGAGTTCTGCTGCATCGCAATAGCCAGAAAAAATTTATTATTTTTTAAGTTAAAAATATTTTTAAAAAGTTTAAACAACAGCCTATGGCTGGCTGCCTGCTTAAATTATTATCTTCATTTATCAGTTCTGACCAGGACCAAAATCATACATGGACTGAAAAGCTTTATGACAAACTTTTTTTGTGTTACTTACTATAAATGTTACAGAATAGGACTGCTAAAATAATTGAAATTATAACAAAAAGACCACAAGACAATTGTGGAGAAAAGTTCTAGGTAAATTTTCTGTAAGGAATATGAAATGTGGTAGCTTTAAAAATTATACCTTTTTTTCCTCCCTGGTTATTAAAAATCATGTTGCTTAGTAGTTGCAGGAAGAATTCATCTTAGGGAAGCATAAATTCAATGATAGCAGTTACCTCACTCCTGTATTTTCTGAGGAAGGAAACAGCACATTAAATAAAATCTCACTGTGTAAGCAAGCGTTCTGTAGATCTGTTTGAGACTGTGGATACAATCAAACTTTGGTTTGTCTCCTTCCTTGAACAGAAGTCTCAGGACTCTGGTGTGCTGTCTCTTTTGTTCTAGGCATAAAGAAACCTGTGGAAAGACCTTAAGTGGGTAGAAGTTCCACTACCAGCAAACTGGACATAATTCAAACTTTGACCTTAGATTTTTTCACTCTTAATGTATTGCTGGAATGAGACTGCTGTTCTGTGGTTACCCAGGGTGCTGAAAATTTTCTGTGGTGCAGGATATGGGGCAGGGCTACACCGCGTAAACATGAAGTGTTTAGCTTCTCCTTATTTGAATATGTGCATATGTACTTCATTGTTTTGTTTTGGATTGATGAACTAGCTATAATTTTATTCTGCTTAAATGTTTTAGAAAACTATACTTGAAGACCTTGTTGGCACACTTGTAAAATATCTCTGATGCTTGTTCTGTTATCAGACATAGCTGTTTGGCAACTAAGTCTCTCTTCTGTGTGCAGAGAAAAGAAAGTTTGCTAAATTTGTCTTTATTTTTAGTGTTCATGGGAACTGGGTTATCATTTTAATTACTATTTTTCTCCCTTCCCCCACTTCTCTTCTAGGTAGTATTGGTACATCCTTTCAATGCCACTCAATCCACCAAGATCACATTTGTAATGATGACAGTGACAAGGTGAGACTTACAAAATGTTTTATTCACAAGATGCATATGCATTAGGATTTTTCATGTATTGCTTTTACTATACAAAGACTGATTATTTTGCAAGTATAGTGGTCAGTTTTCAGAGTTATTCTTTGAGCTGTTTCTAGGATAATAAAATATATATTTAACTCCAGACAACCTTTTAGCCAGTTAATGAGAAATTTGTATGTAGTACTGTATTTTTTATTTTTTATTGTATGCCTTTGCTATTCTAACATTTGTGATTTGCTATAGTGGCACCTTTACTTAATAAAGAACAGCAATGGGTTTGCTAATTTGTAGGTAAGGTGGAATGTCTTGTTGCTTCTGACTTCAGAGATTAGAGCCTAGCTAAGTGTTCAAAGCTTTTTTTTCTTTTTACAGTAGCTGTATTTTCCTGTATTGGAGTTGGGAATTTAAGTTTCTGCAGATAGGAAGCTTCTGTTCAGTGGTGCAGCTTAAACTAACAACCTATCTAGTCGTGTGCAAGCCTTTTCCTAACTTTTTTTTGGCATATTCCCAGATTTAGCTTGCTTTGGGTTAGTAGAGTGCTGGATGTTAAACGTTCAGTGATCCTTGGATCAGTAGTGTGAGTGTGGCATACAGAAGGGAAAGGTTTTGACACTGAACTGCTTGTGAGACTGACTGGCTTTCACATTCCTGTTGTTGCTGATGATTTTACCATAAGCTTTACTGCCTGTAAATAGCAAAAATTGATTAACATTAGCTTGACGTGGCATGACACTGTGTGCAAGTATGACACTATATAGTAAACTAGCTTTCTGGCTTGACTAATCTGAAAAAGGGCATATATTGATCAAATTCTAAATGGTCTTTCTTGGTAAGTGAAATGCAACCTGCATGGCACTGCCTATCATAAGTAAGTGTACAAATCCTTGTGTTTTGACATTCTGGAGTAAGTTATAGTTGTTCCAGCTTATCCTACAGCTAGATTTGTTTCCAAAGCAAGATTTTTTTTAAAATACTCTACTGTCATGTTTTATTTTCTCCCCCCTCACTCTTTCTTTCCTCCAGTTTTGTGTTTGGTTTTTAGGTTTTGGGGGGGGGTGTTTGTGGGTGTTGGGGTTTTGCAGGGGTTTTTTTGTCTTTTTTTTTGTTTGATTGGTTTTGGGTTTTGGTGTTTTGTTTGGGGTTTTTTTAGTTAAATTTTATTTTTTAGGTAGCGCCTTAGATTTGGGGACATACTCAACCTACAGATATTGGTCAAACATGCTATCCAGAACACGACCAACATTATAAGTTTTATATCGAAGTAATTAAAATGG
>NW_008652671.1:3873-7897 GCF_000695815.1 Acanthisitta chloris
AAATTTCAGAAGAGTGGGTGTTTGTCACACCACCTGCCTCCATATTAATCGAGGAACTGGGACAAATCTTACTTTTTTGCATATTTAAAGATGATGGAAGAAAATCTTTCTCACTTGTATTGATTCTGCACCAAATGAGAACTCCCAACCGCAAAAGTTTACTAAAGTAGAACTAGTATAAAAACCAGAAAGAATGTGGTTTGGGTGTATTTCAAAGATTTGATTTTCCCTCATGCTAGTTTTATTTGGTAAGAGTTTGATTTTTCTGTGAGAATACATGAAGCTGTTTGCCTTGCTTTTTACAGGAAATTCTAGTTGATCTCTTGATTAAAACAACCACTTGTTTGGAAAAACAGTGAGCAGTGTTCAGAACGGACTATCTGTACTCTCCTCAGATATGGCATTGAACTCTGTGCTCTTGTTTTGATAGAGAAGTTAGAGCAGCAACAGTGACAGGAGCAGAGCAGAGAGGCAGAAATCCTCTCCCTTGACTTTCTAGTCAGGCTGCTTTTGATATACAGCCCAGGACACTGTGGGCTTCCTGGGCTGCAAGAGCACATTGCCAGTTCATGTCCAGCCTCTCATCCACTGGCACCCCCAAGCCCTTCTCATCAGGGCTGATCTCGATCTGTTCATCCCCCAGTATTGATAGTGGGGGTTGCCCTGACTCAGGCGCAGCACCTTGCACTTAGTCGTGTTAAGCCTCATGAGAGTTCCATGGGCTCACTTCTTGGGCTTGTCCAGGTCCCACTTGATGGCATCCTGTCCTTAAGGTATGTCAACCACACCACTCACCGTGGTATGATCTTCAAATTTCCTGAGTGTGCACTTGATCCCTTAATGAACATATTAAATAACAGTATGGACCCCTGAAGGACACCAGTTGTCAGACACTGAACTGTTGACCATTACCCCCTGGATTCCTGTTGATTGGGTTTTTTTGAGGGGTTTGTGCACATGGATATACTGATAGGTAGTGCTTCCTAAAAGCAGCTGGTTACAGTACTAGGGTGCAGTTGCAATTCTCTACCACTCTTTTCTTGTGCTCACATATGCCTATGTTTTTGTGTCAGTTCTTGAACTGGTTATTGGTTTCCACTGTGAGTTACTTTGAAAGTCAGCAGTCTGATTTTTTCTGCCATTACTGAGGGACAGCACCTGTTCATTTTGGTAGGAATATCATTTAAATGTAAAATGCAGGATTTAAGTGATCTATATACCTACAAAAATTTACTAATTGTTGGGCCATTTTGTATTAGTTCTAGAACCTTTATGAAAAGCACACCTTCAGAATAGTTTGGCATATCTTGAATCAGTCAATATGCATGTTTCAGTGAAATAATGTACTGCTCTGTGCCTGACCATCTGTAACCAGGTTTTGCATGTCAAGAGAAATGTAAATGCTAGTGTTTGACTGGCTATCTGCGTGTATTTTACAGTCATTTCTCCACAAGTCCAGTCTTCATTTCCTGAACAACATAAGAAAGGTTTTACACCACACATGCTAAAGGAATGTTGCAATCTTAATGAAAACAATTCCCAGGCTTCCACCCCAATTACTTGATTTTGTTGAGTTGGCACATAAGAATCTTGAATTCATGTTCAGTGGCATCAGTAGGAAACCAAAGCCTAAGATTTTTCATGTGTGAACTCACTGCATTAAGAGGGACGTGTCACTGTTGAGAGCATTTTTGCTAGTACTTAGAAGCTGTTTAATTTTGTAGCACTGAAAGCAGTGCCTCTTGTCTTATAAGGAAATCTAATACAGCAGAAGGACAGAGTACATTTCCCATTTTACTTGGTGTTGCAAAGTGACTATAATTGAGATTTATTTTTAAATAATTGTTGCTTTGAAGGTGGGAGCTTTTAAACCTCAGTGAGTGCGTCAGGGGACTCATGTTTGTAATTTATTTTATTTTTAAAAATAAATATTAAGTTTCAAAACTGAATAAATTTCTTTATGGAACACACCATTTAGGGAAAGGTACTTGCAAGAAGAATTACTGTTCTTTGCTATATTACTTTGCTGTACAGCTCAAGCAGTGGTTTCCTACTGGCATTAAACAGAGAGATAAATGTGAGTTTATCATCCTGCAGAGCCTTTCAATCATAGCCCATTTATTTAGCCTTAAAGATAATTTTGGTTTTTGTCCTTTGGGTGTCTGTTTCGTCAGTGGCATCCTTCTATTACAGGATGTTTCTCCATTTTGAAAAGAAACTCCAAACATGCAACTCTTCACAACTCTTGTGACATCTTTTTTCAGAGACCTCATCAAGTTAGCTAATCCTTGGTTCTGGTACACTAAGAAACCAAATTGACCTCCCAGTAGTAATGAAGAAACTAAGGCACTATGAGGGCAATCCAATGGAATCTTTTCACTACCACTATAGGATTTGAAATAATTTCCAAATATTTGCTTTGCTTTTGTCTTTTTAAACTTACGTTCATTTCTTTTACTTTCACAGTGTTACTGCTATTAGATTTGATTTCTTATGGTACATAAGGAATTTTTTGCTTATGACTGAAATATGTAGCTATGTGATTTGATTCATTGTTTCTGGCCTTTACATTTTCCAGTTACAGACAGCACATCTTGCATTTTGTTAGTACTAACTTCCTCTCATTTGCCTGTCTTGATGGATATTGAGTCCTCAGCCTGTAATATCAAGGGCTTTCAACTCACTGCAAAGATATTTTTCACAAGAAGGAAGTATTTTACAGGTTCTAACTAACAGAATAAAAATAAGTGTAAAACTCTACTTTGTTTTCGTCTTTGGATGGTGCACAGTCCAGTAGCATAAGCCTACAAGCCTCATCCATAGCTGAACTAAAAATTACTCAGAAATTCACATATTTGAAGGACCCATCACATTTATTTACATGTGATGCGTGCTAGGAGGTTATATGGACCTTTTGTGGGCGATTGCGGAGAGCTCATGAGCAGGGAAGACACAAAACACTCAATATGAGGTTCTGCAAAAGCCTTCAAACTTTATTGTTAGCCCAGTCCTTCTCTTATACAGTGCCTGAGTAACTACGCTTATTGTTCTCTTTACCATTACCTAAACCCTAAAAGTTACATTTGTATACTTTCTTAGCTTGCAGGACAACTGTACCTATTATTTATTTTAGCATTACCTAAGCTCTACAGGTTACATTTCTATACTATGTGTGCTTGCAGCTGCAGCTGTGAAGAAGTCTTCTTTGTTCTCCCGGGATAGTTCATCCTTGTGTTTGCAACATTGCTGAGCTTTCCCAGATAGCTTGTCCTTCGGCTGCAACATTATGCTGCAAAAATAACTTACAAGGCTTAGAAGCTAAATGCCTGAGGCCTACTACTTAGTTCTATGCTCAAAGCTCCCATAAGCCTTTGCTCGACTCTTGCTCCTGTTTGGCTAGTAGGGGTCTCCTTGCTGACACAGCACCTCCATGGAAATATGTGCTTGTTCTGTTAGCCATTCTCCAACAGGGGATGTGCGTGGGACAATACATAGAAAAGTGGGAATATCAGAAGACATTTCTTTTTCCTCCTCCAGTTTGAAAACTGAAAAAAATCCTTCATGTCCAATAGGACAGCACTAAATCATTCTATATGGGATGTGTCATTGTCACCCCCCTGTGCTTACTGAGCAGCTTCATGCCTTTGTCATTTTGCATCTGTCATAGAATCATAGAATCAGCCGGGTTGGAAGAGATCTCGAGGATCATTGGGTCCAACCCTCCTGTGGTTACTAGACCATGGCACTAATTGCCATGTCCAGTCTCATCTTGAAAACCTCCAGGGATAGTGAATCCACCACCTCCTCGGGCAGGACATTCCAATGCCTGATCACTCTGTAAAAAATGTGTTCTTAAAATCCAACCTAAACCTCCCCTGGCAGAGCCTGAGTCTGTGCCCTCTTCTCCTACTGCTGGTTGCCTGGGAGAAGAGACCAACCCCCACCTGACTACAACCTCCTTTCAGGGAGTTGTAGAGGGTGATAAGATCCCCCGAGACTCCTTTTCTCCAGGATAAACAACCCC
>NW_008652672.1:0-1409 GCF_000695815.1 Acanthisitta chloris
TTCCGTATCAGAATAAAAGTTGTCTCCCCCTCTGAAAAGCTGGCAAGCAAAGGAAAGAAGGTCAGGTTCTCTCAATCTGGAACTATTATGTTTCAGGTGATACTCTTTAAGAATGGGGTTAGCCCTCCCAGCTAAGCTCTTGTGTCTCTTGCTGTCTGACAATTTCTCCTTGCTCCTTTTATTCTGTGCTGTAATGCAATGTCATAGTTGGGTAGACAAATCTCATCCTTGCAGAGGTACACAAAGCCCTGTTCCCAGCTCAGGAAAGCAAGGAAGTTGTCAGTAGTGTGTCAGTATGTCGTGT
Source organism: Acanthisitta chloris (assembly GCF_000695815.1). Classification (NCBI taxonomy): domain Eukaryota; kingdom Metazoa; phylum Chordata; class Aves; order Passeriformes; family Acanthisittidae; genus Acanthisitta; species Acanthisitta chloris. The sequence goes on from NW_008652672.1 coordinate 305, forward strand.
GAACACTGGTCTCTTTCTTTCCTGGCTTTTGGATATTTCTGTCTGAGAAGCGTGGGATCTGTGTGCTTTTTCTTTCTTGTGTGTATGTTTGTCCATTGTGTGCCTGGAAGTGCTTCACCAGTGCTGCCCGGTGAATCAGCTAGTAGCTGCATTCAGACATTGAGACACAGTCAATTCCAGTCCAAGAGGGATGAAAGATATTTTGACCCTTTGAGTACAACAATATCATTTAGTCCAGAGCAGAAAAATGCACTACATCATCTTTTGGCCCGTAGGAATATGACAGGTTGTCTGTCTCCTAGGGATTACATTGGAAATACAGCGCCATATATGGTGTTGTCGTACATTGCAACTGTATAGAGTTGTGAAAACATATTCATTGTCTTTTGCTGGATTGGATGAAAATTCCACAAGTCCATCAAAGAGCATTTTCTGAGTGTAGAATAACTTTTGAAAAGGACATTGGGTTCGGAGACTTCATTTTTACTGAATCCTGAATCTTCTTGATAGGAGTTAAGAGCTGTCCTTGCAGATTTCTGTTAGAGCATTTGCATTCTCCTTTTTGCGCTTTCACGTTCTGCTCCATGAACTGTACTTGGGCATTTTTTTTTGCCTGTTTCTCTTAAGGAGAACTGTCATCCCATGTATAATAACTAATAGTTTGCATGATTTCTGTGATGCACGATATATTCAGAAAGGCTCACCGCGTGTTATGCTGAAGATACAAACTGTAACACTGTAAACTGGGATACACTTGACTGTAAAAACTGAAATAATATACCAGTGAAATACAGAGAACACCCTATTTGCTTGTTTGGAGACAGAATTCTTATTTTCTGAGAAAGCTCGTTAAGAATTTTCAAAAGGCTGAGAGTTTTGTTCTCATTGTGTCCCTTGACGGAGTAAATGTTGGGTGGGTACATTTCTGGAGTTTAGAGATGCAGCCGACAGTGTTCACTGTTCTGTCCATTTTGTTACCGTTCCTTTGCCCCTGCGAAGGGTGCGGGACGGTTTCTCCGGCCGGGCAAGGTGACTCAGTCAGTCCGGGCTAAGGCTCCGTCATAAACTACCGAGCGAAACGCCTTGTTACTCTTGTCGCCGCGTT
>NW_008652673.1:0-343 GCF_000695815.1 Acanthisitta chloris
ACGACGGGGCACAGTGCAGGAGGGTCATGGTGAGATCATGGGGGTGCGTGTCAATCATCACCAAAATGTACGTGCGAAGCCTGTAGTCTGGAACTATCCAGGATGTGAGCCACTGGTGTATCGTTCTCACAATGGCTGGCACCTGGAGAAGGTGAGGGGGAGAGTTGGAGTGCTGCCAGAGCAAGCAACTTCCCCAACTTCCCCTGGGAAGTGCTTCCCTTCCCACCACGCTGTGCTGGCCCCAGAGGCTGAGGGGACGCAGCAGACGCAGCCTGAGGGGGCACGCGATCCCTGGGGAGCTGGAGCCCTGGCTGCAGGCTGCTGGTTTCTTCATTCAGGTGTG
>NW_008652673.1:645-938 GCF_000695815.1 Acanthisitta chloris
GACACTGTGCTGCTGACATCAGATCTCTCCTTGCCTTCAGTCTGCCTGGTGGTGGACTCGTTACGCCAAGTGCCCACGAGTTTCTGAAATATCTGCAGGAGAAGGACGGACAGGGAAGAGAGGGACGTCCCATGGAGTGCTCCAAGAGCAGTGCTCAGCTGGGCAGTGACAGCGGGCCCAGTGCAGGGGGGGTGGCTGCTGGTACCTTGGGTAGTCCACGGAACCAGCCACGAGGGCGTCTCCGCTCTTCTGTCTGGTCTGTGCCTGCGTCTGGCAAAGGGCAAACACCGGCA
>NW_008652673.1:1074-1280 GCF_000695815.1 Acanthisitta chloris
CTGCTGTGCTGGAGCAGTCCCAGGGCCTTCCACCTTCTTCTTGTTCTTCCTCAAGGACATGCTGTGGCGTATCTCTGCCATTGCACAGATTCGTCTCAAGAGCACCTCCAAAGAAAAAGACTTGGAAAAGCCTCAGGTCCAGGTCCCAGAGCCTGGCCATGAGGTCACCTGCGAGTAAGAAGCCTCGGAACAGCTACAGGACAGCA
>NW_008652674.1:0-220 GCF_000695815.1 Acanthisitta chloris
CAACCTGTGGCAGTGCCTCAGCACCCTGACAGCAGAGGTACCTACTAATAGCTAATCTAAACAGGGGTAGGACAAAGGGTGAAGGCTTCAGATTGAAGGAGGCGCTGGTGAGGCCACACCTTGAATCTTGTGTACAGTTCTGGGCCCCTCAGTTCAGGAAGGATATTGAGGTGCTGGAGCAGGTCCAGAGAAGAGCAGCGAGGCTGGTGAAGGGACTGGA
>NW_008652675.1:0-5452 GCF_000695815.1 Acanthisitta chloris
ATAAACACACAGCTGGAGAATATGCTGGTACTCAGCATCTGAAAAATTCACAATTTGGGTCTTGTTGACATTAGGTCATCACTGCCAGGTGGTGTTGCCTTGGACAGTGCTAATCCAGATTCTCAAATACAGGAGGCAGTCAAGAGAAACTGTGCAAGTTGATTTCACTGACTAGTAAGAGAGTGCATAATTGCTGAGGAAACTTCTGTGATTGTCTACCTTTTTCCTGGCAAATTCACACAGCTGCTACTCGTAGGCTCTCCAGGGGATGCGATATACATCTTGGTCAGACTTAAACTTGGATACACAGCTTCTGCAACTGAAAAGGTTATTGTTCCTGACCACTGGCCATCAGCGCTGAGCTTCAGTGTCATATATCAGCATTAAATGGAGCAGCTTTCCACCTTACTCCCCTCTCAACCTCTGTGGTAGCTGGCTGCCAGAACAGCACCTTCTCCTTTGGGGGGCATAGCCTGCATTATTTTGTAAGACTCTCTGCCTTATGTCAGTAAGAAGACTCGTTCGTGATATTTTGAAAGGAAAAGGGAACCAGATCAGAGGCAACTTGGGAAACAGAGTGGGGAGGAGGGGAAAAGGGGCATTTGCAAATCCAAATGAATATTTCAGTTGTCAAAGGCAGGATAACTGCTTCTTAAAGACAGGAGTTTGATTTTGTTGCTGTTTTTGTGATTATATGTGCTTTTGACATATATGCACCTGCTTCCACCAAAAAAAAACCCCAAAACCAACCCCCCAAAAAACCCCAACAAAACAAAGAACCGATAAAAAAAAAACCATAAAGCATGAAAGCTTAATTTTTATTTCCTGCATAATGCAGCAAAGAAGCATATGAAAAGATGACTGCAAACCATTTAAATCATTTTTTAATTTATTTTGAAGGGAAAAGAAAAGTACGTGAGAATTTCTGATTTCTTATTCTCCAGCTGAAAGACAGAAAAAAAAGAATAATATAGCAAATAGTGACACAGATTCTGATTTGCCTCTAAGATATTTATGAAACTATTATCTCTATTTCCCCTTTTTCTTCAGATATAATTTGATTTGTGGGGAAATTAATAAAAGAAATTACATACACAAAAGCATAGCCCATAACTGCTCCATACTCAAATTGATAAATGTGAACCATACTCAGTGTGATATTTAACAGAAATGAAAACATGAAGGTACTAAAGTTATATCTCTTTTTTTTTCCTCTTCATTAGCTCTGCTATTAAATGAAAGGAAATCTGAATATTATGCATCTTGACAATGGACTCTTACATAGTGAAACACCATTTAGTGTTATTAAAATGTGAGTTATTCTTGTAATTGAAAATTTTTTCAACACTAAAACAATGATTAATGTACATAATATTCACTTGATAAGTCACAGAAAATATAGTAACAGTAAATTTCTGACAGCAATTAAGTTGTCTTTCTTCAACATTGAAATTACAACCAAAGAATGCCTTTTAAGTTAATAAAAATTTGTTGTATGTATTTGTTGCATATATAATTAAGATTAAGGTAGAAACTAATCAAAACTGTACACATAATAGTTTATAATATGTCTGCTTGCTTAGACAGGCAACAACAAACTCAGTCTATGCAACTTGATGCAGAAGTGGAAACAGATCATGCAGTGCTAGGTTAATATTTGGACTCAATGATCATTCCAGCCTTAATGATTCTATGTCACTGGAGAACTCATCACAGAAAGGAAGTTTTATAAGCAGAAAAGCCAGTCCAGTGCTTCTTTCTTTCATGCTTTAGCAGTGTGATTTCTCTGTTTGCCATGTAGAAAATAAGAATTTTCTCTACCTTATTGTTATGTTGATCTTCATCTGTGTAAGATCATAAAGAAAGGTCTCAGATGCTATGGTAACAGTGACTTATGAGCCTAATCACTAAAAACTTTTCATCATTTGAATAAAATGAGAAATGTATTTGCTTGTAGAGCCAAAGAAAATTAAAAGAAAGTAGAAAAAGCCTTGAAGAATGACATGTGCAAAGCAAAGAGGACAAGCACAGCATGCAGGTAAAACAGTGTTGCAGTGACATGCAATGAAGACTTTCATAGATGCACAAATAAAGGTAACACTCAGCATCACCTTAAAAGCAGGAATTATAGAGAGCCTTCCCATTGTGATCAAGGAACCATTTGCCATACTTTGGCAAGGCATGTTCTGTGGTTGTTATGTATTTTACAGAAAAAAAGTTTTTAAAATATTGCCTCTTAAATTATTTTTGTTAACATTTTTTGTGATTAGTAGTAACACTTATTCCTGTGCATAAAGACTGAACACTCAGTATGTGGGGCAAAATATATAATTAGTATACTTTAGAAATGTATGAAAGTGAAGTGAAAGTTGTCTCTGCCCATGTGAGGGGCATTGGAACTAGATCATCTTTAAGGTCCCTTCCAATCCAAACCATTCAGTGATTCTATGAAGATCCTATGAAAAGCTTCAGTTTTGCTGTCTCACTATCTCTTTATACATTATAAAATAGAGGCCCCTTGTGCTTTTGGGAACTTTGACTTCTTGGAGTTCAATTATTGGAGGCTCAGTGAAGTATAATGTACCAAATATTTCTCTAGTGCAAAGTTAAATGTTGTTAGTTGAGGATTGCTTCTTGGAGAGAAAATTCCATGTGTGAAAGCAAAGCACCTTATTTCCTTTCAAACACTGTAGTTGTTTGAAGCTATTCAGAGATTATTCCACAGCACTGTCAAATTTTCTAAGTTTTCCTATAAAACTTCCTAAAGTGTTTTTCTAAGCAAATTATGAATCTGTTGTGTGCATATTTACTGTAGGTATATAGTGGCACTGAAGTCCTGCCATGTTTAGTTCTGGATTTCCAAATAATCTGCCTAAAGCAATACTTTTCATCCATGTTCAGGCTTTTGGCATAAAGAGTAAGGGCATAAAATGCTTTGCTTCTCTGGCACTCTAGTTCTCCATGATTTATTCCAAAAAGCTCCACATTTAATTTCCCCAGATGAAGTGATAACAACAGGAGTTTTGCTGTTGTTCTATGGGATCAAGGCTTCGCACCAAACTGCTGCCCATAATTCAATGCCATGGTCTCAACAGCAGAAAAAAACCCAACCTTTGCTTCACATATGACTTGCCTGTGTCTTTGCTTTCTAGTGGTTTGTAAAATACATGAAATATGCACACCTGACATCCAGCTCTTACTGCTGGCAAGCCTCCACTTGCACGGGTCCCAGGGTTGCAAATTAACACCATCATACTGGGAAAGTGGTTTCTGTGTTTCTTTTTTTTTTTTCATTCCAAGTTTCTTCAAGTGTAGTGAAGCATAAAACTGTGTTTGTTCTTTCCCGGATGGCAGAACTGACCTTCAGCCAAATATTTAAGGAACTCTGCAGAGCCCGATGTGCTCGACACTGCATGATTTGATGGGAAGGAAGCCTACCTCTACAGGAGGTCATCGAGAAAGTTAGATAAAGCAGCACTCTGAAAGGAACAGCAGCAGGACATATCTCAAAATACTATCAAAGGAAGAAAACTCTGTTCTTAAAGGGCAGCAGTCTCCATTGCAGAAGTAATACATTTGCATTGCAACACTTTTAGAAGGTATGTGATTTTCAGTGGGGTGTCATGGCATTCAGACAAAATGCCGTGCACAAAAATAGGTTTTATAATCTATTTAATTTTAAAACCTGTCTAAATGCATGTCTGCCACTATGAAGAACTTAAGCAGTTTTAAAGTTCTGCAGCCTTCTCACATAAACAAAAAAATATTTCTTTCTCTTTAAAGGAAGGGATGCAGACAAGTATTAGCTGCAACTTTAACTATAGATATCATATAGAGCAGGTGTGGTACCAGCACATTACAGAAAATATTTCTTTCCAGTCTCATTTTTTCTCTTCAGAATGTATTTCTGTATTTAGGCTCTTACATGTAAAGGTCAGGAGCAATATTTTTAAAGAAAGATACAAGAGCAATGCTTTTATTTGTGATTTATGGTAGCATAGTGAAGCCTTTGATAAGTTTCAGCTGACCTCACTATGCTACTCAAGTCCTCCTTGAGCAAGTGTATCAGCAGTTAGAATGTATCCCCTAGCAAACAGTGTATAGTATTTGATTGTCTGTGTTTGTGCTTTTTAATGCAATCACACAGAATTTGAGACACTTGGAGTCTCCCCATGTTCCTTCAAACTCTTCTGCTTTAACATGGTAGCAGCTAATTGAGATAAAATTATTTTGAATGACGGCATGAGTGACAGAAGAGGAGAGTGGCACCAAGGGGAGCAGCATATCAGTCTGTGCAGTCAGTGACCAGCCAGGCTCCTCTGCCTCCACATGGGAGAGAGAGTCTCTTCAGGTCCATGTGTCTAGGGCAGTGGTTGCTGGGTAGGATGATTGTACCTATTTAATCAGATGTTTATGCAATAGCACTGTACCAGCTGTTAATTCTAGAACCCTATTTGCTGAATATAAAAGATCTTTCTTTTCCCTGTTATTAATTACACTACATACTTCTGTTAGATTCTTCTCTGTTAAAAATTCAAAAGACTTGAGGAAGCATAGCATTATCTTTTGTGTTACTTTTTTTTTGTAAAGCTACATATAGATCTTTCATATACACATATGTGAAGCAAATGTTTATACACATATATGTACTCACATGTAAGTGAACCCAAATTTCTAATTCATTTTAAAGGGCAAATAATGCCATTAATACTAAAGAATTCAAAAAACCTATTTAAAAGTAAATTTTGATAGTCACATACACACATACTGTCATATAATATTTCAGTGTTTTTTAATACTGCTTGAATATGTTATTATTATAATACTCAAATATATAACATCAAGACTGAAGGCAAAGGAATGTCAGAAGAAATATATTATCAGAATAAAAATTACATAAAACTATACTTCTAAGTAAGTAGCAGTCAGGCATGGCACTGGCAAATGTCAAAACAAATAATGGTTATCATGTGAAAATTCATCTGGATGATACTATAGAGTAACTGTGCCATGAACCCTGTACCTTATCTGAATATTATATAATCTCTCCCTCAGATTTTGCCCAGTTTGTTTGCACTGCTCTGGGTTTTAATATGTAATATAATAAAATAAATGTAATCATCTGAATTTAAAAGATGTGCATACTAGGTGTTTTGCTTAAAAAAAGCTAGCCAACACTCTCCCACTCCAGAAAATACCCCACCTCCTGCATGTTAAAAATCATAGCCATGTATTAAAAGTGCTCACTGAATTATTCCAGTTATTAACTAACACTTTGCAACTTCAAAACTTAACTACATGTATATGATATGAACTTTCAACCATCCTGGTTTATCTGACCATGTTTGGATTGCCTTAGCATGTTCTTGTATCAAAGTGCTGTAGCATTAGATACGTAACAATTGCAGTTGCGTTGGGATGACCCTATTGGTCACAGCAAGTTGATCACTGC
>NW_008652675.1:5469-24071 GCF_000695815.1 Acanthisitta chloris
AGAGGTGCATAGGGAAGGCATATTGAAAATATAGGCAGAGTAGATGGATGATCCTTCAATATTTCCTCCAAAAGTCAATAATTCATATTTTATTATTTTCTCTCACATCATATACACTAGCTTTTGATGGGTGTGCTTTCATTACTTCTTTAATTATTTCTTGAACCATTTTGGCTACTGCTAAATGCCATGACAGAGTTATGTAATTTTGAAATTGTTATTTTCTTTCATTTGTTTTAAATCCTACCATTGACCAGAACTAAATCAGATTGATTTTCCTCTCTTTTTTGTGAGTTCTGTGATCAGTTGCTTTGAATAGCAGTCATATATGATATCAAAAATCTATACTTTAAATTACATACCATCTGACATTTATCCAGTCTGGATTATGTGTTCATTTATGGTTTTATTGACCACTCTTGGAACAAGATATCCATTATGAGTTTAATTGAGCCTTCTTCTGACCTAAAAATAGATAATCAAACTTCTGATCCTATTTACTTATATACAGTGAACTGTACTTGCTATTAAAATGGATCCCAGAATTACTTTGGGAACCTTTATTTCAAAAGGGCCATGGGAAATCTAGTCCACGGATCAAGAATGAAAAGCAAACAATTTTTAAACAGGGAAGAAAGAAAAGTCTTCCATAAGCTGAAGAGGCTGATATCAAGAGATGTTTAAAGATTAATGGAAATTTCACCAAAGAGCAGATATAGAGATAGCCCACAGAGGAAATCTGGAGTTCTGTAAGAGTGAAGTAGAGTGAAATAAAGTTGTCTACAGAGAATAGTGAGGAATATTGTAAAACTTACTGATTACTAGGTTACACAAGACCCAAAAGCTCCCCTTTTCCACAAAGCTGCAGGACAGCAAATTGCTTTTATGAAAAGAAATACAAGCTAAAAATTGTGCTTTAATTTATTAATAAATTAATAAATTCATGTGACCAAATTTCAAGATAAATGGAAGAGATAAGTATTTTCCCAAATTATTAAGCTACGTGGCTGTTGTGCTGAGTCTGAGCACTTGCTACACACTGAATTTTTACTTTAGTATTCTGTCTCTAAAGTGGCAAACATACTAATGGCACTTCATACAAATACCATTGTAAATGAAATTCCAAACTGATGTGATCTCTAAATTACTTTAAATAATCCATAAAAGGAAACAGACTGTGTCATGTTAAAGCTTTTGCTGTATCTCAATGAGTTCAGTACTGCAGAAGTCACTTGAGTCCTACAGTTGCATTTGTACACCCCAGGAAAATTTCCTAATGCCTCAGATGAAGAAAGGTCTTCAGGATCTTATCCTTGTAGCCCAGATCTTCAAAACTGCAAGAAAAAGATGTGCCTACAGCTGTTCAGATAATAGAGTCTCCCTCTTCGACCGACAGTCCTAGAATGAATAGTTGAAGTTTGGGGGACAGCATGGCACCATTGAACAGGGAAGAAATGGAAATTGCGCATCATGTCATTCTGATTTACTACACAGCAAAAATGCACATTTTATATGGAAAAAAACCATTACCTTTCTGTGAGAAATCTGTGGAGTGGTTACTTTGAGACCTTTCTTTCAATTTGATGTACTTCTACCTCTGAAGGCTCTTGATGTCACACTAAAGGCAATATTACTATGTAACATATGCATACCATAATCTCATCCCTCCAAAGCATGCAACCAGGCTGGGTCTACTTAGAAAAGTGGTTTCTTGTAAAGCTGGTGTCAGATCTTATAGCTGCTGTATATACTAGTCAGCCTTAGTCACTGAGGGCTACTCAAGTGTTTACAGAGAATTACAAAGAATTTACAGGATCATTGTGAGAGAGAAAAAACAAGTTTTGCCTTCAGAAATGCTGACAATGTCTTAATATAGAAACACAAGTATGGGTGCTTTATGATCCTTATCAAAGGAAGATTTCAACATTGCTGATATTTTAATACTGTTGCATAACAAGAAACAGTCAAAAGAATAAAAGCATTGCTGATATTTTAGTACTGTTGTATAACAAGAAACAGTCAAAAGAATAAAACTACAGGGCTGAGATTCAAATATGCTCATAAAGCACAGTGTTTGGATGCTCAGTGAGCTTTGTAGCCCCAATAATTCTCACTTGTGTCACATCAGAAGCCTTAGGCACTCCTATCCTATGACAGCATCTTGTTAGCAAGCAGCAGACCCCAACAGAAACAAAGGCTTAGGGCAGCTCTGCCTAACTGCCCATGAACTCCAGTTTCATTACAATTCTGCCTAACAAGAGACTTGGTTACTAATTCGATTTGTCTAAAAGAAAACCCTGGCAAATTAAAAGCAGCAAACACTCCCAAGTGATTTGCTGCAAAGCAGAATAAATGAGTAACTGCTTTAAATGAATCATATTCCATTAATTTCATGTAACAGCAAAAGCAGAACTTTTTCCCTTGTTCATGGGTGAAAAATTGTCTAGCTTGAAAACATCCATTATATTAAAGAGGTTTGTACAAAATACTTGATTATATAAGTCCTTGATTCAAAAGTTGCTGTTTAAACAGTATTACCAATGTCACAGGACAAACAAGTCATCATCATTTTACTCAAAAATTGCTTCAGAGTTCAGGAGAGATATCTGTTTGAAAAATAGTAGGAAGATTTTCATGCTTAACCTCCCTACCACACAATTACAAGGAATGAAAAATATTTCTTACATGGATATCTCATAGTCTAGTGAAATAATTTCTCTGAAACCTAGGTTCAAGATTGAACAAGCTGGGCATACTCAAAGTATATTTTGCCATTGTTTTCCCAGTAAAAATTTTGCAAGACATAGTAACAAGAGGTAACTGCAATAGAAGAAATTAAACAGATGAAAACTGGAACAGATGGGTCTATTCTAGGTTTTGACATACAGAAGAATTTGAGAATCCAAAATGTCTTGACCTATTTTGCAGGGTCAGAGCTAAGGCAAAGATTCTCAATAATTCTTGAAATAGCAACATTCCCTACAAATATAAAAATACAGAGAAAGAAGGACTTCCAACTATAATACTAGATGAAATGAAACATTTCTCTTAGCACTCGCATGCTGTGCTCTTACTCACTCTCCATGCATTCATTCTCCACCATCTTATTGTTTTTCTCTATGATTTCTGTCACTCTTCTGTAAGCAAAACAAAACAGATGTGTCCATTTTCACACAGAAATCTCTGCTTTTGGTGCTTAGCATAGTTCATTGTTCTATTTCCCTTCCTTTACAAAAACTTTCGTCCTGTGAAAACTGAGCTAAAGTTGTAAAAATTATTCCTCACCTGGTTTTATAGTTTATTAATCTATTTACTCACCTTAAAAGTGCCACCATAGTATAATGCTTAATTTACATTAAGAATCCAAATTACTTTGTTTGGTTCCTGTTTTGGGCCTAAAAGCACAAATTATATGCTTAATGTGCCCACTTGGCATTCCATCCTGTAACAGCAACCAGATGAAGCCATTTGGATTATTAATGCAAGTTAAACATGTAGACATTTTCTGGACAAATAGCCAATTGTACCAACTTCCTCACAGTCAGTAGAAATAACTAAAGAGAATTGTGATTACTACCTATTTTCTAACAATCATGGAAGCAAAACACAAGTACCCTCCTTGGAGGCTGTTTAGGACTGGTTTTTATTCTGATATATGAAAGATGCAAACTACAGAGTAGGTATAGCCTACAGAGATGAGTAACACTTAAAACTGTAACTCACTTATAATTGTATGAAAGCCTTGATAAATATGGTGATGTTTTCTTGCCATAGAGGGTGCTTAACTGCTGTAAACTCTTGTGTTATTTCTGTGTTGTTAGTTATTAAAATATGTGTTTACTAGCTATAAATAAACAATGGGTTTTCTGTGAAAAGAGGTCAACATTGGAGTCCCACCAGAATATCTGTTTGAACATGTCATGATTCACGTGTTCTTAAATACCCTGGAAAGGGAGTTGAATAAGACAGAGTAAATGGTTGGATGTTATACCAAAATTACAGGAGTGTAGTAAAGAAAAGGACCAAACATGAGTAATTATAGAGGGACAACAAAGCCACTGAGTGACTGGGTGACAAAATGGCTGATGAAAACAATAGTATGTAATATAAAGTAATAGAAGGAATATATTTGAACTTTATGTGCACAGGGTTCTGAGTTGACTATTATTCACAGATGAGATTATAAGACTGCAGCAGATAAAGCTATCCACATTACAGTCAATGCTTTCTAAGAAAGCAGAATCTCAATGTGCATTTAAAAAAAACCCAAAACCCCAGTGTCAAAACCAGGAGTGAACAGAAAAAGTCATTCTGCTAGTCTATAGAACTATGACATACCCCTTTTTAGAAAACTTTGCACAATTGTCTGTGTCATCTTCTCAAAAGTGATAGAGTGGATCTGCTTGGCAAGGTAAGACAAGGATACAACAGGATTTAGGGCTTGATTGGGCATTTGGTCTTGCATGTTGTGGGTGCTTTCACAGACTAACAAACCTATATCAGCAAGGTGAATTCCTGGGAAAGAGGATACTCCATTTAGCCTAAATGTCCAGTCCACTTGCAGATTTATGGGGGATGAAGAAGCCCCTGTGTAAGAGAACACCTCTCTGGGAGTGGCATCTGACAATCAATGTGACTGTGCATCCTAATGCTGATCTGTCATTTTCTGTCTTGGTGCTCCTCCAACTCTTTGGGGTTCATTCAGTTTATTGGTGATGATATTCCCATGTCTCTACAACAGGCAATCACTATTTGATAAAGGAAAATGCTCCTTATGAATGATATGGGTATCACACTGCTTAGTCAGTGATACATTGCAACCTCTCAGCCATTTTTTCCCAGTTATGTTTTCTGTGCCTTTAAGTGCTGCCCCAGATGACAGCAGAACTAGTCTGACACTTTCTCAGCAACAGTTAACAACAGACTAAAAGAGCTTTTATAACACTGTTTATAGCTAGTTGCTGAAACATTCAGATTTTGCGTGTAAATCAGAGCTTTCTTTTTTCTTTATTCTGAACTTGTATTCACACAGTTAAGCAGAATAATTTTTCACTCTTGATATAGAAATAATTTTGAGGTCTAGAAAGGTCAAACAACTCATGGTCTGTACATTTTTTTTACAGGTTTATTGGCACAAAAAAATAATCATAAAGCCTGGAATTCACAACAATGAAATTGTCAGTCAGTGAAGAGTGTTCTTCTGGGAAGGAGCTAGGTAAGAGATGGAGGAGAAATGTGTTCCCTGTCCTCAGCCATTTGTGCCTTTCCTAAGCAATAAAGAGGGATAGAAAAGAATTCTCAACATTTGAAGCTTTGTACAATATAGACTCTTACAGAAGTAAAAACCACAGTGAGGACCCTTTGGGTAAGCTTACATAAACAAAGGAACTAAATTACTACAGCCTAGCTAGATATCATGTAAGGACTGACAGTTCTTACCTCCTTACACTGTGAAATGCACTGGTTTAATACACCATACTTTAGTATTTAAAAATCTGGATTTTGATAATTTCCTTCATTATGCTGAATCTGATGGGAAACTGCATTTTTCTTTGCAAGCAAACATGCATTACATGAATCATAAAGTGTGGTGTGCTTTGTAAGTGTTGAGATGGGGATGTGTATGGATCAGCTAATGCCTTTGACTGATGTACCTGTAAGATGGTATTACTTTAGGGCCAAATAGCCGTGAAGTAGCAGGATTTTTCAGACATGCATATTTCTATTTTCCATGGTCATTACAAAACAGGAGCAGAACAGTGAGAGCTTATAGTAACTATTTTTCAATACACTCTTCCTGATAATCATTGCACACCAGAGGAAGTTGCTCTAGAAATATTCTAAAAATAGTGTAATTGTAAATTTTGGCTTAAAGTTATAATTTTTCCTCACCTAACGCCCAAATAGGGATGTTTTAGAAGTATGTGTACTGAAGTAAAAGATCAATCTTAATACATGCAGTATGCCTTTTTATAACCATGTGTCATGCTTTTATCCATTTTATAAACAACTTTCAATTCTAGGGTTCATGAGAAAAGCTAATGTGCAGGGCTCTGTGCCAGTTTAAGGGCACAGTTATTAAGATATGATATTAATGGAAATGACCCCTGTCAGTAAGACGGACTAAGCTTGCTTCTGAAGCCTATCTGGTCTTTACCAGGTTTATATTTCAGATGCTCCCTTAGGCCCATCAGTGCACTGGCACATAAAGTCAGAGAATTAAAGGAATGTAAATGCCACCAGTAAAAGTATTCCTATAAGAAAGTAAAAAAGTTCAAACTTGATAAAAATTTGTTGAGCCAGTGACTTCTGAATATTAATTAATTTCTTTTCTAAATATTCGATTTGACTCTGTGAGAGTGGTTGAATCTTTCAGGATTGGAATAATTTGATTTCTTACTGGTGTGGTATCTTCTTTTGGCTTGTCTTTATTTCCCAATGCTCAAGAAGAATACACCTAGTTTATGGATAAATTTTATTACATTTAGTTATAATTAAAGCATACTCTTAGTTTTCCTCTCTCTTATCAATCCTGAACTCTACATGCATGTATTATCATATATTAAGCTGTTTACATTTACACCAACTATTTCCCAAATCAACACTCTTAACAGCAAATTATAAAGCAATTTAGGTCAAGTCTGCAGTTTTTAAATTGCAACAATTTATCTTGGTCATCCTTTGGATTATTGTTCTAGATATGTGTAGATGAATAGGCATTTTTTTAAAGTTAATTGCTGTGAGTGTTTGAATCTGCTTGTTCTTCCACTGAGAGCAAATACAATCCCATTTGAGGTAATTTTAGAGAAGTTTTCACTTCATACTTGAGGTGGATTGCATATATATAGGGCAAACAGGAATGGCCCTTAGAAAACATTATTGTCTATATAAATTTTATAGTTCCATGTATATAAAACAAAAGTAGAGTAACTGGGTGTATTTTACAGTGTCTATTTTATCTGTCTCACTCACAAAGAAATATAATTACCTATCTCTAAAGTACTCTGAGAAAGGACAAAACTCAGAATACTTTGAGAGAAATGGCTTAACAGACCGGGACTAAATCTCTTTGCTGGAATGCTAAAGCTGCAGCACCTAATTTTCTAAGGTTATATAAAATAGTAATCTATTCTAAATATTAGATGGTTTGTTATCTACAGAAAATCAGGGGTTTTTGCAAGAAGCTGCTGACCTGCATCAATTGTTCATTCATATTCTGCTCCAAAGCCTGTGGTGTGTTTTTAACAAAGAAGATATCTCGTATCCAACAGTAGACAGATGAAATGCAATTTACTGAGACGAAGTTTGAGGCAGATTTCTGAGTTGACTTGACAGTTGCATTGTTTTGAAAAGCTACAGGTAGCTGCAGTGAGAGGCATTTAGAACTTCCAATAAGCTTAAATCTAAATGATCAGTAGCATGCCTGGAGCAGTGGTGAAAAACTAGAGCAGATTCACTGCCTTAGAAGCCAATAAAGGCAAGTTTGCTACATGCTACAGCTGCTGTCAAGGGAGAGCATCCATACAGCACCTGCTATATTTCAAGCTCCATTGAGCATCTTCTGGGCAGCTCATCTGATAGCCCTGAAGGAGAGTTTAAATTTGAGTGAAGTCCAAAGAAAAATCAAACAAATGTTTTGTGCCTCAAAGCACTAGATAGAAAGAAATGTTACGTATTGCATAAAGTAGTAACTAACATACATTTGTGTATTCTTTACATAATTGTATAGTTAGTCTTCTGTTTAACAGACAAAGGGACTGCCAATAAACCCTACACTACAGTTTTTATTCACAGGTCTAGCAGTAGAAAGAGGCACTTTGGATGCACTGTGATGTTCTCTGATCTTTCCTGGGAGTATCCTTAGTGTCACAGTTCCTAACAGTCCCAATCAGCTCTGGAAATTGGTCTTAACATATAAAATTATAATAATAAATTTATAATAAGGACGAGCTATTATTACATTTACTGTTGTTTTAATTTCCACTTTAATTTCTTTTCTGCCTTAATTCACTGAGTATAAATTCATGGTACAGCTTCCACGTTGGGAAAGAGCATCAAAGCATGTGCTTTGAAGTTCAAAATATATTAATGCAGGTGACCCATTAGATTCCACCTTCATCACAGCCTTCTTAAATTGGGACTGGTTACCCCAGCTTCGCAGCAGATTATCAGCAAAATATATTATTTCTGCCTTAGGCTTTCTTACCAAGAATTGTCCTTTAATTTAATTTCAACATTATCAGCTCATGACATGGTATTCCAGACAGAAATCTCATGTTTTAGACACAAGCTGAAATATTTTTCAATATTATTTGGTGTCCTGTCTTTTTCTATATTCAGGAACTTAGATAAAACTGCATGAAATGCAAGTGGGTTTTTTTATTCCAACTGATCAAACTAGAAGGGTTGCTGAGATACTTAGTGCAGAAAGATATATAAGGAAAAGAAAATTTCCTTTTCTAATTAATTTATTTTCATAAAGGTAACTTTTTCTGAAGTGTAATTAGAGCTGAAGAAAGAAAAAGAATTGTAAGGATTTCTGGAAATGAGTTTAAAGAATTTAAAAAGCCTTCAACAAATTTGGAGTTTCTCTCCAAAGGAACTGTCTGCTACTTCAGATTTGAGAAAACTGAGAGATGTCAGGAATATGGAAATATTAAAAGAATTAAAGTGGGTCTCTATTTTATTTTCTCAGCACAGAGAAAAGCTATAGATGCTTCATAGAGTTATAAAGCTAGAAAGAAATACTCTGAGACTAAGGCAATTTTGTCAATATATTCTCTAAGGGAAATTACAAAGTGATTAACAACATGAAGCAGCCCTAAGGCATACAGCCAGGGATGCATCTTCTCTGATAAGTAAGACATGAGAAGAAGCTATTGCAATTATATTACTCAAAGTTTCACTGAATGCAGGTATTATTGGAACATTTAGCCTAACCTCTGTAGTAACCAGTCCTTATCTGTTGCCAAAAAAGGTTTTTGAATCCAAAAAATATTCCTGGATAAAGCATGTCTTCCAGAAAAACAGCAGTTGGGTCCACCCATCCTATTAATAAAGCATGGCAGTGCTTATTCCCACTCATTGTTGAAATTGCATGCATTTTCTCATGAGTTTCTGTGATTTTAGACTTTCAGTGCCCGTTTCTTGCTATTGTCCTTTTTTTTTCAAGTGTCATGCAGTGTTTTCACCCAATGAGGATACTTAGGCACTACTCGAATTACCACTACTGGTAGTGGGAACAGAGAGGGAGAAAAAAAGCAGTTGCAAGGTCTCTCACTGTGAGGAGTTAGTTTGCCATGTCCCTCAGAAGATGCACCTAACTATTCACTTGACCTGGTAATGCTTAAATTACTAAGATTAGTAATGCCCATTCCAGCATGCATTTTCCACAATTTCCTTAACTTCCTTTATCAGATTTCTATATTCCGTAAATGTTAAGTTTATAATGATTTATTTTCTATTTCCTTCTTGCTGTATTCTTATACTGTTAAGTACTGTCCTCACATTGAGCTGAATCAGGACATGCTTCTGGATGTCATTCTCACCTTGATAAGAGAATTGTTACCATATGGTTCTTGCTCTCTAGCAGCCATCTTATTTTTAAAGAATTTCCAAGTTTCTTTTGTCAACTTTTGCCTTAAATATTGTTTTCTACCCTGTTTGACTTATGACAGCCCATATTTTGAGAGAAATCACTCCTTTGGAAATCTATGTACTAACACAATTCTTAATGTCTGGGACTACGTTCTTTTTTCTTGTGGAGAAATAGGTGGGCAGCTGCATTATTGCCGTTGGTCTGTAGGCTCCAAAATAATATCCACTTATGGTATTATTAATCTTTAGTTAACATAATGACTTCCAAATTAAATAGAACTGCAGTTAAAAGCAATGTCTTTTGAGCTTGAACATTATCTTCTTTATTCAGCATTGCTATAATTCCATAATAAAGCAGTTTGATTACAGTTTGATTAAAGCATGTCCTATATGCTTTATCAAACTGTATTGCCCAAAATCCAAGTTTTCTTTATGCACATTGGAAAACCACTTAAGAGCTACCTTATCCTGGTAACATTTTTCTAAATAACTGTTTTCAAATATTTGTATGATCTCTCTTAATTACCACAGTTTCCTAAATGTGGTATTTTTAAAAAGATCTGTTTCTTCAGCAATTCACATGCATTAAGGTTCCGCTTTATCAGTACTTGATTCAGCTACAGATTTTTCAGGTAGAGATAAACTCCCTCTGTTGTTGCTGGTTTTTTACAACCTTCTTTATCTTGGTTAGCAGAATATTTGTGACTTTTTAGCATTGGACTAATCTGACTTGTTCTCCCAGATTTCAGGCAATTCCTTTGGTCTTCTCATGAGCCATAACAATTCTTTTCCTTAATGAAACAACTGGCATTAGTTATATAAGCAGTTTTATATTCCTTGTCAGCTCAGCTGAACTTGTTTGCAATATGCTGAGTAGGCGTTTGCATGACAGTTGTCATCTCAGCACCCTTTTCTCCCTGTTGGTAATGCAACAGCCTCCTTGATGTCCAGTTAATCTTTGAGATCATTAGTTCATGGTGGAAATGCAGCCTATTCTCACTGGTTAGCCTCCTCCCTTACGGGGATGTGGTACATTATTAGCAAAAACAAATCTTCCACTTTGCACCAGCTATGCAAATAGTAGTACGTCGGTAGGTCTCACAAGAACAAATTGTGCTGCAATAAAAACTCTGCTAATATCCTGAAATCTGCTATTGAAGTAGGTCTCTGATGGCAAAGCATGCCATTAGAGGCAGCATACAATTTTATAATTTAATGCAATTTAGAGCTGCATTTTTACTTTTGCTCCAGGCAGTTAGCACAGTATCTTGCACTTACTACCGAGAGCCTTCCCTCTCACCTTAGCTGTAGTAATGGTTCCAGCCCTTTGTCTCCTGTCTCTGAAATACTGTGTAAGTAGATACATCTCTTAACTGAAGAGCCTACAAATTAGAAAGGTATATTTTAGTTCAAACAGTACTTCTCAGGATTGATCTTACTTCAGAGCTTACTTAACCTCTAACACTAAGACAAATGGAAATTCACTACTAACTCGCAATGTATATTTAAATAGCTAGCTTTCCCTCACATTTAAATGAATGGTTTAAATGAATGGAGATGGATTAAGTATTATAGGCCAAGAGCTAAGTATAAAAATGTACTCTGTTAGCATTCTATATCTACCTCTGAATAGGAAGTACCCCTTTCAAAATGAGTACAGGATGTGCATGCCAGTTGCATATGCAACCTAAAATTTTATATTCTTCCTAATTGCTAGTATACTGAACACCTGTCATACATACAAATTAACACTTAACCCATTTTCATAGCTCATTTGCTTTTATAAGTACTTTTAAAGGGCACAGCTCTAAAAATTCTATCTCCAGAAAGTTGCAGAAGTGACACCCTGTTACCAGACTTAAATGAGGAATGAATTTCATTTCCAGAGTGTCAATTACCAGTAAGAACACTGTCCAGGAAACCTGAGAGGATGCTGTTAATCCTTTACATCAGCCTGGCAAAACTTGGGTACTGTCAAAGGAATCTCCCCCAGCTGTGATTAGGAACTGAAACCTGGGCTCCTCAACTCAGAGTGCTCTTTGCTTTCTTTAGAACAAGAAGTAACCCACTGTAATCAGATCAAAGCAAGCTCTTCTGATAACATGATTTTTAGAAGTTTCAAAGTGAAGGTTCACAAAGCCATAAAATTGTACCACCACATGCAACAACAAGAAGCCCCCTCTCTCACATGTATAGGTCACCCAATGCCTGCAACAAATAGGCTGCACTGTCTGTGGCACTCAGTTGGTTTGTCCAGAGTTATCAGTTGGCATTTGAACTCTGCTTGCACGAATTCACAAGCAATGTAGTAAACTGGTTGTGTTTTTTCTTTTTGGTATCCCCAGCGTGACAAGAAGAAATGCATTAAGAAGCACCCATTCTCATTCTAAGAATAATGTAGCCTGACAGGGCATGGGGAGCAGCATCAAGCTCCACTCGTGACTTCAGTTTTGATGCCCTTTTTCTTGTTTTTAATGAAAGAACTGTACACAGCTGGCACTAAATAACCTAGATTCCATTTAGTTTACCATTTTTTGCTCATATTATTTTAATGTATATCTGAACATTAAAGTTTATAATGCTTTAAAAAATAATTTCAAAGAACAAAACAGCTTTCAGTTATGGAAATGAGATTAAGGTTTCATCAAAAACAGATGTATATGGTTCTTAGTATTTTAAAATGCACTTGAGAATAGGAAAGAACACTCTTTGCTTTATGAAGCTAATTTTGGAATGATACTTTTACAAACAAATGACTTATGCACTTCCTTTCAGTTAAGACGCTTTACACTGAATGATACTTTTCATAGGCATATGGAAGTATTTATCTAAAATCAAAGATGCTGATTGTCCCCAGGATACTTGATTATAGTCTGAAATCTTTGTGGAATGGCTTTGTTTGTATGATTTCCTTTCTGAAATGGAAATTTCCCCCTTGCTGTGGTATACTTATGATACAATCTACACTCAGCAGCAATGAAACTTGATGACTGGCACTCTACAAAAACAACTAGCTATTTCAGTTAATGAAATTGACTTCCTGACACACTTTTTCACTTGCGGCTTAGTCTAAGAAATCACTGTTCTATAGGGTATGCTGGAATAAAGTGTTCCTGTAGGAAACTGGATGCTCTCACACTTACCTTACGTTTCTGATTCTCTCTCAGCAGTAAGTGTAAAGCTCATGCTTTTGGCTCCACCATGGAGCTACCAACTGTAACTGCAACTGCACTGTTGATATCATCATACTACTGGAATCTTACATGTTTTGCATTACTATCTCTACCCTACCTATTTGTAGCATAACTTCAGAGAGTCATAAGAAATTTAAAAGCACATGATGTTTTATTGAGAAATAGTTGGGAAGAGTAGAAAGACTGCTAAGCTTTCAAAAGTAATAAGTATAGTTTGCAAGTTAATACATTTTTGAGACTTTATTTAGAAATGCAAACATGACAAAAAATCTTTCAAATTCTCTGTGAAGAAGCTGTTTTAATACATTCCTATTCACAAACAACTCTAACTTTCTGAAGTTCTTTAACCTCCTCATCATTTTCCTATGATTATGAACTTCAGGTAGTCACAAAAATATGCTTTCTTACTGGACCATCTCAGTATATATTTCAAAACTGCAGAATTTTGGTCTGCTTTGGTGAAGTTTTTTGCTGTTGTTTCCATCTTGACAGTTGTTATATACCATTTATTTCATGTTTCATAATGTGTCATTTCCACATTAGCCTCAGCCTTTAAACTCTATTACTGTCTTACACAAAGATGCTAACTCCTTCCTCCCATTCCTGTAAGAAAAATATCTTTAAAAAATAACCTCAATGCAGCTTGAAATATAACAAAATTATGACATACACTGACATATCACTTATTACTCATCTCCTAGTATTCCCTCAAATAAGAACATAGAACAGATCACATAATTAGGTCCATTGTATTTAAGACACAGGTAGCTGGAACAGCAGTTATTAGTTTTAGGACATGCTTTGTGCATATTGGAAAGATTCATCAGTCTTTCTATCTGATACAGACTGCTGGGTGTGGAATAATCAAGGAGGATTATTTAGAAAGCCTGCCCAGGGTTACTATATTCTGAAACAGATTCTTCTGCTCCAAAATATTGGCAACTCACTCATGAGTCACTTTATGAAGTTCAATTTTTCAGAAGTTTAAGGCACTCTGTGACGATGCCATTTTAATAAAATAAATGGGTGCAAATTCCACCTCACTTCAGGTACCCTCTTTATAAAGCAGCTCTCTGCTAGGTAATTTTCTGAAACTTACTGGCATGTAACATTTTGCTGAATTTCTGTGGAGCTTTTGGCCTGACATTCTAGCCATGAAAAAAAAACAGTATTCAAGACCTTCTTAAGACAGGCAGTTTATGGGGTGGATTGCCACCAAAAATAGAACTTACATGTTTGAATTTATCATGATGTATACTGAGGAACTTCAACACTTCTCTGTTATCATCAATGTCCTTATACAGTCACACTGACTGAAACTACTCACGTTGTCTACACAGCTTTCTTGCTTCGAAAATAAGCAAGCAAACAAACAAATCTAAAGACCTATTTTGTCTTCTGTTTTGGACCTTCGTTCTGAATCATCTGGAGAAGAAATACTAGGCTTGTGTGACTCAGTACATAGTGGGTGGCCCAATATGTAAAATGCTTTAATGGTTCCCTTAAAAGGCACTCTGACCCTATTCCATCTAGGTTTCAATATGGTTTCAGTTGGACAGAAAAAATATTTCTTTTCTGTGCTATGCTTGCTTCATGTTCTGCTCTTTTCATTTAGCACCTGACTTGTCAAAGAGACTAAGCCATCAGCACCCTGAATTGTAAGTATTTTCAAACAGATCCAGTTTTGAAATACCAGTTCTTGAAAGAAGTAACCAATTGGAAAACTAGACAATGCTCCTGGCTCTTTGGTAGAAGGGCAATACACAATTTTAAGAGTTTCAGACCAAGGTAGCAGTAGCATTAATCAAACAGATCCAACAAGTCAGCCAAGCTCCTCAGGCTGGAAGGGACCCCTGGATCTATTAAGCAAGGTCTCTGCTGCTGCACATTGCCACAATGCATTTTCCTAATCACAAAGTTAGAAATATCCCCTTAAAAAATTTGTTTTCCTCTCATACTTGATGAAATTTTAGTCTACTAGCCAAAATCTCATTCCCAATTTTCATGATTGTTTTCTGGGCATTTTTATATGATCTTGTCCCACACTATACTAAACTCAGTTTCACTTTTATTATTCTAGTCCTCAAGGTATTCTATCTCTTCCTATATAACATTTTCAACTTCTTCTTTATTGCTGATGACTCTCAAAATGTCATTAGCATATGCCTCTTTTTGTGCCAAAATCTAACATAATATTCAGCAGCACCTTTCCCAAAGACTAATGCTTGACTAGCCTCTACAAGAGCTGAATTTTACATAGTGAAGATGGATTTTTTTTAAAAAAGGGATGTAAATCTAAATTACAATCTGAAATAGATCATACCCCCTAAAGACATAAGTATAAATCTCAGTCAACTTGATTGCAGGCAGTCAGAAGTTCAAGAATAGAGCTGAAGGAGAAACAAAACACCAAATAACTCATGCCAATAATAAAACACGCTTCTAAATACAGGTCTATGTGTAGATGGCTTCCCTTTTCTTTCATAAAACCATTTAATATGTGATACGGGTTAACTTTTTTTCTCTGTAAAGAACCTCAAGAGACCAGATGAAATTTTTCAGATTGAAATTTAATTAGCTTGTGCTAGGAATAAAGTTTTGACTGATACCAGGTTGACCAATGACTGACATAGTGCTGCATTATTAATCACAAAAACTAGGTAAGCTTGGGTGAGGTACTTTCCTTTCTTGGAATTCTTTTCCCATTGTCTTCTACACTGAGAAAACAAACCTATTACCAAATAGGTAGGAGCAGTCTTTCTGAAAATTAGGTAGTATAGATGAGACTCTATAACTATATTTATGCAATTATGTTTGTTAAACCTACCATGAAAAGCACTCACAGCAGTAAAAGCACATTTTTCTATATGCTGCCTGTGAGCATCTCCTCCAAAACATGCTGCTCTGCTATGCTTTTTGGATACTTTTCAAGAAGATGTTCAAACAACTGTACTTAAGTAGCTTTTTAAGTGCATGGTCAACAACTGTGTATTAAAAGCTACTGGAACCCAGATAGAGAAGAACCTTTCTTGTAAAAGCATGGGGTGTTGGTTACAAACCAGACTTGTGGTCCCAGTGAAAACAGGTCCTTAGTTGCAGTGACCTAAGTTGGCAATTACATGGTAACAACTATAACCAGGTTCGTTGACTCACACACAATGACATTTCCATCTTCACTCAAAATTAGACATAAGCAGTGCTCAGAAAACTCCTTAAACACTGAAGGTTTTCCCCCTTTTTTAACAATAAAATTTGTGCCTCTCTCCAAGATATAAGAGTATGTGTCATTGTTATTCATGGAAACTGTCAGGCTTTTTAACTCTGCTGAGAAACAAGAAGAGTGAATGACAGATGGGGCCGGCTCTCTTGGCAAGGCAGTTCTCTGCTAGCAGAATGCCATAGTACGAGACCTGGAAGAAAGAAGAGATGACAATTTAACTTGTTCTTATACATAAACGTCATCTGAAATGAGGCATTTCATTGTGAAGCAGACTGACTTGCCATATTATCACCTATGTATATAGGCTGATACTGTCTCCAGTCTTACCCCCAGACGCCAAATGATCTTGAAAAGCTTGAAACACATATATTGGGTGTAATACCACTAATGCAAGCTGCTCTTGTGGCTTCCCAAAGGCTGCAAAGCTTTTAACACAAGTGTGAAACCTTGAATAGATGAGCTTGAAGATTTAACAAGAAACTACAAAATTCCTATCTATTGCTGAGGTCTTCATATGCTTATTATAGGCTCTTCGGGTCAGAAACATGAATCAGAGTAATTAGCTCCAATATTATATATCTACAATCATGATGCACCAATATCCTTAATGCAAGGTCATTTAAAGCATGGGAAGGACAGAAGTGAAAAACTCCTCAACTAAGCATGTATGTGTCTGACAGGTGAACAGCAGAAAGAGGCTGATGGCTGGGAGGAAAAACTGAGAAAGAAAATTAATTTG
The DNA here is from genome assembly GCF_000695815.1 of Acanthisitta chloris. Lineage (NCBI taxonomy): Eukaryota > Metazoa > Chordata > Aves > Passeriformes > Acanthisittidae > Acanthisitta > Acanthisitta chloris. The sequence continues at coordinate 22,220 of NW_008652675.1, forward strand.
GGGCTAAGTAAAAACCCTCATATGCATTGAAATGGAGTACTTCCTTTGAACTTAGTTTAAAATATCTGAAGGTTTTTTGCTATTTCAAATATTAGAAGTTTCTTTACTGTTTTCATGTTTCACTTTTTAATGTTTTTTTTCTGTTGTTGTGTAGTTTTTAACCAATCCATTTGTTTATGCACCAACTAAAATTCAGGTTTTTTCTTCCTGTTGAGTAGAATCTATAATTACAGCAGAAAGCTTCTTCCTACATTTTTTTCTGTCTCTTCTAGTATAGATAAAATTGCAGATGCATGTACCTGAAAAAAGTTCTACAGATTTTGGGATTTACTACTTGACAGACTTCACTAATCACTTCATAAAGAGCTCTTAATATTAACTATTCTTAAATTTATCATTAACTTCAGGATGAATGTTTTTTGAAAATCCATTTGGCTCTATTCTTAGCTACGTTTTATCCTTGAACATGGAATGATTGTCTTGATATCGTATAAAGTGACTAAAATTAGCTCTCCAAGGTGTGGAGTTATAAAAATGTTTCCTTTAAATAATGAAGGGGGGACATTCTAAATTACATTTGTTAAGATTGGGCATTACCATGGAACAACATTTCTCTTTCAGAATGTTAGCTTTTCAAAAAGGTAAGTTTGCCAAGCCACACAAACAGGTATTGTTTTATTACCTGTAGCCTGATCATCACCTCTCATTTACTCCTGGATGCTGTAGCTAAAATGAAGCTGTTCTTGTTCTCATGTTAAGGAAAAACTTCAAACCAGAAGTTCAAGAGCCATATGGGTTCAAGAGCTCTAACTCTGGAAGTGAAAGGACAGGACAGAATGCCTATTGATTCACTTTACAGCAGCAGAGGATGTTATTGGCTTTCCCCATGTACATTTCAGTGTTGTCTAAGCACCATCAGGTCTCAAGTTAAGTTATTGCAGTTCCAGCACCTGGTGCTGCTTCTGATTATTTGGAGGCAAAATCAGATTTAGAAACATAAGGTAAAGTGGATATTTTAAGACAATGAATTTGTACATAAAATTTTAACACCAGAAATTGGCAACTCTTGCAAATATTCTTAAAAGGGATAAGCATGTGCTCATGGAGATATCCACACATTTGTTAAATTTTTTTCTGCCCTCAGTTTCTTGATAGTTATTATCTAGTCCTTTATTAAAAGTATGATGAGAACATGTCCCCACTCCAAAAAATATAAATAAATTAAAAAGGCCCTCAGGTTCTTTAAATTTAGGACCACTTAGACACATGTAACATTTTTTTTACATAGCCATTACATTAATACTTTTATTTTCTCACCTTTGCACTATTATGAAACTCATTGAAATGAAACACCTTGGTTAGCTTCCCCTTTATTTCCTTCATAATATTCAGTTATGTCTGTATTTCTTATGTTTGATCCTTTAATGTATTCTGAGTCCTACTACTGTGGAATACCCTATGAGCCTGAATGAAGACTGACAATGAAAAGTCAGCTTGTAATGTCTGAATTGCAATAGCTGAAAAAAATCTTCCAGTTCTTATGCTGGTTATTTTGAAATATGAATGACAACTTCCATGGAAGATACTAAATATCTGGTTAGTAAAACAGTAGATCAACCTGACAGTAGCTATTGGTTATAAAGATACTAGTAAGCATTTTTTCTGAGTGGCATTCTAGTCCTTTATGTTCTAACTTGGCTTATCTCTGCTCTTCAACATTTGCATGTAAAATGTCAAAGATGCTAATAATAAAAAAGAAGAAAAAGCTTACTAATACCCCTTACAAAAATACTTTCTAATATAAAGTACATATATATATATACACACGTGCACACATAGGTATATATATATA
>NW_008652675.1:24094-28921 GCF_000695815.1 Acanthisitta chloris
ATATAAATTATTTAACTTGAGCCTTTTTTCTTTCAGCATTTCTTTCTTGGATATGGCGGAATCAATATTGCAAATCACATTCACACAGCTCATCAGAAATCACTGGATTTGGTGATTATAATTTTAAATACAATGACATTTTCTCCTTAATGATGGAGCACTGTGCAGTCATTAGAAAGCAGGTTATGTAATTGCTGGGTTGCACCCAGAATAAATGACCATCATCTTGCCTTCTATGGCATCTATTATGCTTTTCTACAGTACATGATGGAATTCAATGCACTAATGTAGTAGAAATGTGCTACTTCTTATTTGCTTCATGTTTTTATACACATGTATACTAGCAATTTGCACTGATGGAACTGGAGCTGTCAGCATTATGATTTTCATTTAAATTCTCTTTGACAGTTTCTTCATCTACAAAAGAAGAAAGTATTTATATAGCATTCATTGTCCTTGGTGTAATTCACAGAAACTGTCAACCATTGGTGAGTTAAGGAAATACTACATGTGTTTTAAACTCTAAGTGACAAACCAACATTTAGTGCTCACTCTTCAAGCTGATATCTTGAGCTCTGAGACAACAGGAAGAGAAAAATATGCAGGCCATTGAAGTGTTTGAGGTGACATGAGGTCTCTCTGCAAGTCGCTAAAGAGACCTTTTTCAGACCTTGAAGATGTGTAATGTAACCTAGGGAATGGCAGAAAGGTGTGCCAAGGTGTTTGGGGCACGTGGTGCTCAGCAGGCTGGGAGTGCGTGAAGGATGACAGAGATACAAACAAACTAGTGCCATCTCATCCGTTCGTCCTTTTATGTTGTTAACTGAAATAAATGATTCACAGTGCTGGACCCAGGCTTAGTCCAAAGCAGGACTGAACCAAGGCTAGCCCAAAACAAAACTAAGCAATGTGAAGCTCCCTCTATCCCATTCTTCTCTTTTATTTATCAGTGTAGGCATCTCTGAAGTTTTCTGGTAATGCCTCTAATGAACCATTGGAACTGAAGATGACATCTGCTACCTTTCAGTATATTCTGCATGTATTACAAATTTTGTGAGATGAGACTTGTTAAGGAAGCTTTGCAGAATGTACAGTTTTATTTCCAGTAACATGATGTTATTTTAGATCCAACCTGGATCAGGATGTGTGATGAGAGTGTGAAGGCCCTATGTATTATCAGACAAAAGAGACTTCTCTATGTGAAAAGAGTAATGCTGATGTGAGGTCTTAATAGATACTTGGAAAAAGTATAGCAAGGTTTCCATAATGGGACAGTGAGGAGACTGAAAAGGAGGGGTGATCTTCAAAAAGGCAAAATGCTTTTCCTAGCTATCATAGAGTTGAGCTTGTTCTGTTCTTGTAGAGCTAATATATTGCTTCTGTTTGTTGAGAAAGATGATCTAAAAGAAGATAACTTTTTCATTCAACTTTCTGCAAATGCCATGTTCCTTCTCCATATTTAGGTCCAAATTACTGTGGATTTTTTGTGAAAGGAAGAATGAGCAATTATTTTTCCTGACATCAGTGTTTTATGATTACTGAGCTATTTAGAAATATTTGACATTGTACTGATTTTCTCTCTCAAAATAAACTTTTCTGATTACCCTTACATTTCAGTGATTTCTTTTGTGCAGTAGTGAATCTGCAGCTTGTGAGGTAACTGGCAAAAAGTCTGATCCATCAGCATTTTTGTTTGCTTTCTTGAGCTTGTAGTGGCACAGCAACAATGAAGAAGCAATCATCCATCATCCAGTTAGTCAAACAGAATAAAGATCTGAAAGTGGAAATAATTCATAGTGTTAGAATTAGTCATTTAAATTCTGTGTGACTTTTACCAGAGTTTTTCTTCAGAATTTAAACCAAACATTATAATTGTGGAAAAGAAATGATGCTATTTTCTAAATGCCAAACATTTGAGAGTGATGGGGTAGGAAGGGGGGATGGGACACATGACTTCTCCAATAATATTTTCCTTTAATCTAGTTGTTTTCATTACTATTAAACTTTTTATTTCAGGTAATGGATTCTTAATTGCCCTATGACTAGAAAACTTCTACTATCTAAAAAGATTTACAAATGCTTCAGTTTTAATTGATGTTCATAGTATACTTCTCAAGTAAATTTTCCAGCTCTATGCAATATTGCCAAACCTAGTAACTTAACACAAGTCAGATCCAAAAATCATCATAAAAGGTATTTCTCTTGAGTGTCTGTCTGGGAACTGAGTTTCTTTATTTCCTGTATGAGTAGGAGATCTCCTAGCTTTCCGTTGCAGCTGAAGTTCTCAGTTAACTTTGAGAACGAGAGTTTCATTCCAATAAAAACCCAATGAATGAGATTTACAAAAAATATTTCCACAGGCAGCAGCAGTACAAATATGTGATGATGATTTTGAAACTTGACAACAAAACTAGAGACAGAGGAGGCCCAAATGACTTAGAAACAGAAGGTCAATAAAAACCCCACCTGTTACATGCATTGTTATTTATGGCCAGAGTCTACACAAAAATAAGCATTTTGGTTTTTGAAGTGAATATGTTGAAACTTTTCTCTGCAGAAGACATTGAAAATAATGTTCTCTGTGGGAGTTTAGAGGATCTTGGGTTTTGAACTTCTGTAACAGAGTACTTTCGTATCACATTGAATTTCCATTTCTATTTGTAGCACACTACAAGCATCATATCGTTCCCTAGAGGTTTTGGTGATCCTAAGACAAGTGATATGTGTTGTGAGGGACCCTTAGAGGTCTGAGGATGAAAACCAGCCATGATAAAGCATGTCAGACCCCTAAACACCATAACCACCAATTGTTTGCAAGTCTTTCAAATTACAGTTGTACGAGTAAAAGGAGAGATACCTTTCCCCTTCCTGCTGCATTTGAGACTGCTTTGCAACACTGCATCACTCCAAGCAGACTGAAAAAATCATGGAAGCAGACCTGGTCATATTACATCCTGAGTAACCTGGAGGTAAATACTGTAATGAAAGCAAACTCCCATTCCATTACCTTTATTCACTCTTTCACATAGCAATATTACAGATGGTTAATCATCATTTTACTGGAGTCAATCTCTGCTTAGAGCACATCAACCTCTGCTGTTTGTAACAGTGAATGTGAAGTTCAGTATCTTTCATGTGAGTGTAGAGTTTGGCTTCTGCAGTAGATGCCTTGAATAGTGGCTTTTCTGTATGAAGAGCATTGATTAGCCATGATCTGGAGTCCCTTTTGAGTAATTCTATGCATAAAGCTGTGATCACAAAAGATTTGCCTTACAGGCCGTCTGAGTTCAGCTTCTAGGTTTGAAATGCATGGCTGAACAGCTTCTCATAATCATCTTGCTTAGTAGTTCTGATCTGCGATAAGGTATTTTACACTCTGCTTTTCTGTACTAGGTCATAAGAGAAAGCTTGGTGCAACTCTTGGCTTAGGAGGACATATAAGACTGAAAATGAACATATGTCCCAAATATGCTAAATGGTGGTGCCAAGGTGTGCACAGTTTCAGGTTGCACCTCTTTCATTCTTTGTTATTTATGGCTTGAGATTTCAAACAGCAAATACTTGAAGGTTTCAACATTCCCACTGAAGAAATCGTACATTCTGCAGCTCCATAACAATTCTTCAAGCAAAAGTTACTGCTGAGTATCTTGTTTTGTGTTTGCAGCTTTTAACTCACAGAAGAGTGATGTTTTCTTTTTCTTCCTTTAAGCTAGCTTAGGGTCTTAAAATTTCATCAGTGCCTAATAGGGCTATGTGGCTGTCATGGTTTAATCCCAGTCAACAGCCAAGAACCACACAACCACTTGCACTCCCTCCTCCTCCCTTCCCCCACGCTGGTGGACTGGGGAGGAGAAACAAAAGCAAAATATATAGGTTGAAATAAGAACAGTTTAATATTTGAGAACCAAATGAGATAAAATAGTAATGGATAATACAAAGGAAAAAAAACCACTCAACAAAACCCAACAAAACAAAACCAGTGATACACAATGCAATTGCTCACCACCCACAGAGCAATGCCAGACCCTGTTCCCGAACCCGGACTGGCCTGCCCTCTGGGTAATTTCCCCCCAGTTTATATACTTAGCATGATGTTCTATGATGTGGAATATCCCTTTGACTAGTTCAGCTCACCTGTCCCAGCTATGCTCCCTCCCAGTTTCTTTCATGTACCTTCTCACTGGCAAGGCATGCTTGATTTAAGATAAACACAACCTAGCAGAAATCAAAACATCAGTGTGTTGTCAACATAATCCTCATGCTGAATCCAAAACACAGCACTGTATCAGCTACTGAGAAGAAATTAACTCCATCCCAGCCAAAATCAGCACAGTGGCTTAAGATTGGGTGCAAAATTACTTGCTGAACAAATATGCCTTTAATTCTTTACAAAGCAGACCTGAATTTTCCAGTTGTGGATGTTCCAGATGCAACATCTAAATCTAACATCTAAATCTTTTTTTGCCAGTAGTCCTACTTTTTCTATACCATTATTATATGATCTCATAGCAATCATTTCTATACTTAGGATGGTTTTAGCTATTATGCTTCTTGCACTGAGTGGAAGAACATCAGGGCTGAATGCCTTCAGATAAAAAGGCAGCTGAATCAAAATCTTATATATGCTTGGTAAATTTCCTAACTCAGGATGATGAGCTAAAAAAGTAGAATTTCTGACAAGATCAATGTCCTTTGATTTTCTGATTACTTCTAATTTTTGGGTGGATTCAGCTCTTGAGTACAGACCCAAATTTTAAAAATTTGGTTGAACTGAGTACCTTCCTGGTTAGCTTCAACAATCAAATAGTGTAACTGCTAGCACACTCT
>NW_008652675.1:28947-30673 GCF_000695815.1 Acanthisitta chloris
TTATGGCCTGGAAGGGATAAAAAGGAAACAATAAAGTATATCCTTTGTCACTAAGACAATAGAACAAAGCCTTGCACTTGACACTCTTCTAAGCAAGATTAGTTTACTTAGGTATTGCAATTATCAGGGTGAGCACAAAATTTTCTAGAAAATACAGAGTAAGGTATCAATGGCTCACTCTCAAATGTGGGAACACACATTTCACAGAGCTCTTCAAGGATCTGTCCTGCATCTGAACACACTAAAGTTCTTGCTAACAGTCTAGATTACAGAATTGAAGAAATTTATTACATTTGTATATGACACTGGAAGATAGGCTTAAATTCAAAGTGATTTTTAAAAACTGCATAAATTTTCAGAAAAAAATTATATTCAATAGACATGGTACAAAAGGGAGAAATATTTGGCCATAGAAATAGAAAGAATGAATTTGATGATCTTGAGGGAAACAAAACCAACCAGAGCTCAAATTTTATCAGAAAATGGTCATTAGTTAACAGCCTACTGCTGTTATAACCAAAGCTTGCATTCCACATGGAAGCATGGAAAAAGAATACACACCGTGACACATGCATGATAATCCTTCTTTTCTTATAAACACTCACGAGGTCCCAAGTAGCTTATTAGCTCCAGCTTTGAGCATTGCACTTCAACGAAGATACAAATCAGTTGAAGACAATCCTGATGAAAGCAGGAAGAGACATTAGTTCTTGAGATGTCCTAGAGGGTCTATTTCAGAGTGTCTGGAAGTGAGCTTTAACTATGTAAAGACTTGAGGGGAATACTGTTTGAGGTCCCTTTAGTAGCTAATGCAATACTCTGAAATTACAGCAAGGAAAGTTCAGGTTAAACATTAAGGTAAAGTTTGCAATGGCAAGTCAGAACAGATTCCCTGAGGAGGCTGTAGTGGTGCTACGGCTGGAGGACTTCAGAATGGGTTAGACAAACACTTGTCAAGAATGACATAGATGTAGCTGATGGTGCCTTGGGGCAGAGCCATGGAGGAACTGACCTCCAAGGTCCCTTCCAGCCCAACTTTTATGTAAAGAGCACTATGCTGTTTTCTCCCATCCCACCTTCATCATTCAGAGTTCTTCTGTTCCTCCTACAAGCTTTCCTTTATTTCCAGCAACTCTCCTAAAAATAACCTTTAACTGCTTTTTTTACTGTTTTATGAGTATGTAGGAAGTGCTTTCTGCACAAGACAGTTCTATGGATGGACAGGATCAATCTCACCCGTGGAAAAGGACAGGGCTACTTCTCACCATTTGTAGAGGTGCACTGTGGGTACAGAAAGATGATTCTTACTGCAGGATTAAGAGCTAGACATTCAGAAATATTTTAGTCACCAACAGAAACATGGACTGCAGCTGAGGTGATAGATTTCTGTATGTGTGTGTGTGGGAGACAGCTACCTTTATTTTTCAATATTCACTCTGGACACATTAACGTTACAAGCCTGCTACACCTTTTCCTCCTGTTTGATACGACAAAGCTGAGAGGGCACTAGGTCCTAGTAAGCTTAACCTGAGCATTCTCCTGACAGGAGTTTGAGAAGCAAAGGTATTGCACTGCGTAGTCAGAACGAGCGGCTGAACTCAGACCAGAAGCCCAAACGGGTCCGATCGCAACAAGCAGGGCACAAGTCGACAACCGCAACGACATCGCTTTGAACATCGCGTTCCCTCGGTGCTGCTACCTAAGTGGGGGTCGACCTGAGCCGCCG
>NW_008652676.1:0-295 GCF_000695815.1 Acanthisitta chloris
TATATATATATATTTGTGTGTGTGCATATGTATATATTTACATATAAAAATCGTTTCCATCAGCAGGGACCTGGGCGAGGGCTGAGCACCATCTAGCGGCATGTGCTGCGGCTCCGGGGGCTGCCGAGCCAGCAGGAAAGCAGCCAAGGACAGAAAGTCTTGCATGAATTTTCCTCCCCCCGCCTGCCAGTCGCTATCTTTCTTTTTGTTCTTCCCCTTTCCTTTTTTTTCCCCACCCTCTTCCTTTAATCAGGACCGGCAAATGACAGGTCCTGGGGATACCAGGGCACAGGCA
>NW_008652676.1:315-3230 GCF_000695815.1 Acanthisitta chloris
CCCTTGGACCACCAAGGATCATTCTGCTTAATTTATTCTCTTTTAATTTGCTGCTTGATCAAGGTTCTTTTACCATCAGCACTACGGGTCAGGTGTTGCCTGTAGCAGCTCACCCCGAGCCCCCAGCTTAGCAGAGCAGGGGCTGCATCCCATCACGAGGGGCAGTTTGGAGGGTTGAAGCTGCCAAGGAGCCCAGCACCCCAGGCATCCTGGCAGGAGGTGTGTTGAAGCCAGGGACAGCACCAGGAAGATTAAAAAGGAGCTTTTAAATAATCATTTTGTCTTCTCCTCGGCTGAGCACAGCCTTCCAGGGATAAATAGGCAGCATCAGTCCTGCTTAGACACATTGGCCTTTCCATTTATTTACTCCCGTGCCTTACTCTGAGCGAGCAGCCAAGCCCAGGCCAGCTCTGCACAGTCCCCAGCAGGGTTTGAGTCTCCAGCTGGGGACACACATCCCTCCGTCGGATCCTGGGAATGCTGCACCCACCCAGTGGGTGCTGGTCTGTGCGTGTGGCACGGGAATAAAGCTCACTGGAATATACAGTGCTTTTCATCAGGAAGCAGCTCTCTAAACATAAACTAATTAATCACTCGTGCCTACCTGTCAGGTCAATGATTCCTGAGATTTTTAATCTAAAAATATTTTCCTTTTGAAATCCAGATGCGTCTGTTTTGGCAACTCTGCTTTTGATTTGTTTATTTGAGGGTTTTTATTTTTTTTTTTCTTATTTTTAACCTGTGTTGTTTTCTTTTTGTATTTGGGCTTTTGATGTGCTTTAATTTACTGATTGTTTTTTGTCCTGGAAGAATAGGAATTTATTCTCTTTATTTCCATTGCAAGTTTCTCTCCTTCCCTGTAGCCTGTCACCTTTCTTCTTCTCTTTTGAAAGGAATTTGGCTACTTTTACCTCTTGATTCAGTTTATGGACTGCAGATCCCAAACCATTTTCTGGATGAAATCTATCCTCTCCCCTTGGATTTATTCATCATGGCTAGGTGCTGGTGGTGCCGTGGGAAGCCTCCCGTGGTGGGGAGAGATGCTGCTCCTGTCTCCTCAGGGCTTGGCAACCAGCACCCAGCTTCAAATTTGGCACTGTGCCCCCATTCCTCTGTATAGAAACGATCCTCCCTAGCCTGGAATTATTTATTATTAGTTCATCTTATTGACGGTTTTACTGTTCTTGGGCTTTCTTTCTGTCTTTTCTTTCCCCCTGACCTTCCCACCTTTATTGATGGTGAATATTTTAATCACAAAAATTCCAATAAATGCATGAATGAATAAAATAAAATGAAATGAAATGCATGAATAAAATGTCCTGAAAATAGTAATTTCAGGAGACTCTGAGGCTTTAGAAAAAAGAGGTCTTTTTAGTCTTAGCCAAACCTCTCAACAGGGTCTTTTCCTTCAATTTTATTCTGATAATAGCTGTATCTTTAACTTATTTCAGAGTGAGAAAAACCACACTTGGTGTTCACTGAGGTTTTTTAGCTGGTCTCGTTTTACTTCTTGTTGCCAACTGATTTTCCGCTGCCTTTTTTTTTTAAGGACAGGGAGAATCACTTGCTCTTGTTTGTGCCATGGATGGGGGGGGTCAAATTCATCTGAGGTGTAAGCTGACACGGCTTTATCAAAATCCATGCAACATTTCCCAGCCTTGAATGTGCAATGAGTGTGTGCTTAGGGTGTGTGTGTTTACAAAGTGCTCAGAGCTCCTGTGCCAGACGAGATAGGGAAATACAATTCATTTCTCTTAGGAAATGCCTTTTTTGTTCACTCATCAAGGGTTTATTGTATTTATTTACCTTGTTTTGCAGCTGTGTGTTTGTGCATGAGGAAATCTCAAGTTATCCTTCTGTGTTCAAACACAGACTATGGAGTGGGACATGGTGGGCATGTGAGGCATCTCAGTCCTTCAGATCTGGGACATTCCAAGCAGTCAGGATGCTCCCATGTGATTTTTCCAGGAAAGCCCTTGCATGAGGAGGACTTTTATTTGGAACGGTAATTGAGGCAGGGATTACAAAGAGCGGAAGAAAATTCTCTTCTTGGAGAGTTACTCCAGGAAGATTATTGTTGCTCCTTTTCTCAGCATGGTTTAGACTTTAGACTGAATTCTTTTTAAAAAAACCCACATTTTTCCAAAGAATAAAATCTATTTTATATGTATTTTTGCTTGTGTTCCCACTGCATGGCTAATAGCATGGCCTTGCAAGCCCTCTCTGTCTGTGTTTAAAGATGGGGAAACCGAGGCACAGTCAGCCCTGGGCTCTGTGCGTCTTTCTCTGCCATCTGGGGTTGATGTGAATGACATGTTGGGTGACATGAGAGGACCCCTGGGCAAGATGATATCTGGGCTAGAGACTTCTAACTTCCCATCTCATGCTTAAGTTGGGATATGGTCTCTATCCCTCCTGGCAGCAAGAATGTCTGCATTTACTGGTTTTTTTGGTTGGTGTTGCTAGGAGTTTTGCTGCGTATTTGAACAGAAAATGGGGCTCTCTGGGTTACCTCTGTGCTGAGCTCTCTGCTGGTTCTGCCCTACTTCTTCCCTGTGGGAAGGAGGGGAAGAGCTGGGGAGGTGAGCAGGGAGCTGGAGTGCCCCTGAAGAGCCGAGTAACTGCGTTTGGTGATGAGCCCTTGGGGCAACAGGATACAGGCTGCCCTTTGGAAAGGAAGAAAAGCCCTGTTGATGGGGTCAGTCCAACTTTGATGAGCATTCCCTTCCCTGAATTAAGTCCCATGCACAACTCAGGCTTTCCTCTTCCCTTTGTCTCTGCAGTGCTGAGCATCCGAGGAGCACAGGAAGAGGAGCCCACGGACCCCCAGCTGATGCGGTTAGACAACATGCTCCTGGCCGAGGGGGTGGCAGGCCCCGAAAAAGGAGGTGGCTCAGCTGCCGCTGCCGCCGCCG